>NC_057801.1:238251888-238283963 GCF_018294505.1 Triticum aestivum
CATCCAATTGATCGGCTTCAGTTAGTAGCAGTAGCGAAGGAATCGCTCGATCGGGTTCAGTTAACAGCCATCGATCGATCGCTTGGGTTCAGTAACGCGTAGCCTGCAGTGCAATCGCTCGGGTTCAGTTAGAGCCAACGCCTCGCACACACGCGCGTACGTGTATGAGAGAAATGCGTATCGCTCGGCCCCCGACCTCCCACCATAACCGGTAACTCCTTGAAATTTTCCTCCCCCTCGCTTCTACTACGGTTTTTTCCGTCATGGACAGCCCAAAAAATGTCATGCAGCTGCGTCTCCAGCCCGCTCAGGACGAAAAGCCCATTTTCTGTCATGATTTTTCGTCATAGAAGTAGGAGCCCACCACATCTATGATGATACCGGGTTTTGTCACAATTATCGTCATAGAAGTGTCATATGTATGACAGAAAAAAAAATTCGTTCGACCCAAAATGTCACGGATGTGTCTTTTTTTGGTAGTGATAGTGATGCTTAAGTCTGTCTGAATCATGTTAGCAATTGCCGCATTTTATGATTATGAAATTTGGCAAATGGATATCAAAACTGCATTCCTGAATGGATTTCTGGAAGAAGAGTTGTATATGATGCAACCAGAAGGTTTTGTCAATCCAAAGGATGCTAACAAAGTGTGCAAGCTCCAGTGATCCATTTATGGACTGGTGCAAGCCTCTCGGAGTTGGAATAAAGGCTTTGATAGTGTGATCAAAGCATATGGTTTTATACAAACTTTTGGAGAAGTCTGTATTTACAAGAAAGTGAGTGGGAGCTCTATAGCATTTCTAATATTATATGTGGACGACATATTATTGATTGGAAATGATATAGAATTTCTGGATAGCATAAAAGGATACTTGAATAAAAGTTTTTGAATGAAAGACCTCGGTGAAGCTGCTTACATATTGGGCATCAAGATCTATAGAGATAGATCAAGACGCTTAATTGGACTTTCACAAAGTACATACCTTGATAAAGTTTTGAAAAGGTTCAAAATGGATCAAGCAAAGAAAGGGTTCTTGCCTGTAATACAAGGTGTGAAATTGAGTCAGACTCAATGCCCAACCACTGCAGAAGATAGAGAGAAAATGAAAGAAGTTCCCTATGCTTCAGCATAGGCTCTATCATGTATGCAATGCTGTGTAACAGACCTGATGTGTGCCTTGCTATTAGTTTAGCAGGGAGGTACCAAAGTAATCCAGGAGTGGATCACTGGACAGCGGTCAAGAACATCCTGAAATACCTGAAAAGGACTAAGGATATGTTTCTCGTTTATGGAGGTGACAAAGAGCTAGTCGTAAATGGTTACGTCGATGCAAGCTTTGACACTGATCCGGACAATTCTAAATCGCAAACCGGATATGTGTTTATATTGAATGGTGGAGCTGTCAGTTGGTGCAGTTCTAAACAAAGCATTGTGGCGGGATCTACATGTGAAGCGGAGTACATAGCTGCTTCGGAAGCAGCAAATGAAGGAGTCTGGGTGAAGGAGTTCATATCCGATCTAGGTGTCATACCTGGTGCATCGGGTCCAATGAAAATCTTTTGTGACAATACTGGTGCAATTGCCTTGGCAAAGGAATCCAGATTTCACAAGAGAACCAAGCACATCAAGAGACGCTTCATTTCCATCCGGGACCAAGTCTAGGTGGGAGACATAGAGATTTGCAAGATACATACGGATCTGAATGTTGCAGACCCGCTGACTAAGCCTCTTCCATGAGCAAAACATGATCAGCACCAAGGCTCCATGGGTGTTAGAATCATTACTGTGTAATCTAGATTATTGACTCTAGTGCAAGTGGGAGACTAAAGGAAATATGCCCTAGAGGCAATAATAAAGTTAATATTTATTTCCTCATATCATGATAAATGTTTATTATTCATGCTAGAATTATATTACCCGGAAACATAATACATGTGTGAATATATAGACAAACATAGTGTCACTAGTATACCTCTACTTGACTAGCTCGTGAATCAAAGATGGTTAAGTTTCCTGACCATAGACATGAGTTGTCATTTGATTAACGGGATCACATCATTAGGAGAATGATGTGATTGACTTGACCCATTCCGTTAGCTTAGCACTTGATCGTTTAGTATGTTGCTATTGCTTTCTTCATGACTTATACATGTTCCTATGACTATGAGATTATGTAACTCCCGCTTACCGGAGGAACACTTTGTGTGCTACCAAACGTCACAACGTAACTGGGTGATTATAAAGGTGCTCCATAGGTGTCTCCAAAGGTACTTGTTGAGTTGACGTATTTCGAGATTAGGATTTGTCACTCCGATTGTCGGAGAGGTATCCCTGGGCCCTCTCGGTAATGCACATCACTATAAGCCTTGCAAGCAATGTAGCTAATGAGTTAGTTACGGGATGATGCATTACGTAACGAGTAAAGAGACTTCCCGGTAATGAGATTGAACTAGGTATTGAGATACCGATGATCGAATCTCGGGCAAGTAACATACCGATGACAAAGGGAACAACGTATGTTGTTATGCGGTTTGACCAATAAAGATCTTCGTAGAATATGTGGGAGCCAATATGAGCATCCAGGTTCCGCTATTGGTTATTGACCGGAGACGTGTCTCCGTCATGTCTACATAGTTCTCGAACCCGTAGGGTCCACACGCTTAAAGTTAGATGACAGTTATATAATGAGTTTATGTGTTTTGATTTAACGAAGGTAGTTCGGAGTCCGGGATGTGATCATGGACATGACGAGGAGTCTCAAAATGGTCGAGACATGAAGATCGATATATTGGACGACTATATTTGGACACCAGAATGGTTCCGGGTGAGATTGCGACAATACCGGAGCTCCGGGGGGTTATCGGAACCCCCCGGGAGGTATATGGGCCTTAATGGGCTTTAGTGGAAAGGAGGGGAAAGGAGCAAGGGAGCCCCCCCCCAAGCCCAATCCGAATTGGGAGGCCCCCCCTTTCCTTGCCCCCTCCTTCCTCTTCCTTCCCTCTCCCTCTCCAAATAGGAAAAGGAGGAGTCCTACTCCCGATGGGAGTAGGACTCCCCCCTTGGGCGAGCCTCCTCCCCTTGGCCGGCCCCCTCCTCCACTCCTTTATATACGGGGGAGGGGCACTCCATAGACACAACAATTGATCATTGATCTCTTAGCCTTGTGCGGTGCCCCCCTCCACCATAGTCCTCCTCGATAATACCGTAGCGGTGCTTAGGCGAAGCCCTACGTCGGTAGAACATCATCATCGTCACCATGCCGTCGTGCTGGCGGAACTCTCCCACGAAGCTTTGTTGGATCGGAGTTCGAGGGACGTCATCGAGCTGAACGTGTGCAAGAACTCGGAGGTGCCGTGTTTTCGGTGCTTGATCGGCCGGGCCGTGAAGACGTACGACTACATCAACCACGTTGTGCTAACGCTTCCGCTTTCGGTCTACGAGGGTACGTGGACACACTCTCCCCTCTCGTTGCTATGCATCACCATGATCTTGCATGTGCGTAAGATATGTTTTGAAATTACTACGTTCCCCAACAAATTTCCCCTTCCGGAGGGAAGTTTCCTTGACAGAACAGCTCTGCCGGAGCCCTAGATTGATTCCGCAAGGTTCCGCCTCGTGGCGGTGGAGTTTCGTCCCGTAAGCTTGCCTCTGATTTTTTCCAGGGTAAAAGCCTTCATATAGCAGAAGATGGGCACCGGAGGGCCACCAGGGGGCCCAGGAGACAGGGGGCGCGCCCAGTAGGGGTGGGCGCACCCCCACCCTCCTGGCCAGGGTGTGGGCCCCCTCTGGTGTTTTCTTCGCTCAATAATTCTTATTAATTCCAAAACCGACTTTCGTGGAGTTTCAGGATTTTTGGAGCTGTGCAGAATAGGTTTCCAATGTTTGCTCCTTTTCCAGCCAGAATTCCAACTGCCGGCATTCCCCCTCTTCATGGTAAACCTTGTAAAATAAGAGAGAATAGCCATAAGTATTGAGACATAATATGTAATAACAGCTCATAATGCAATAAATATTGATATAAAAGCATGATGCAAAATGGACGTATCAAAATGCAATGATTGAACGTTCGTAGATCTTGCAGTCAGGGCTGGACGAATGGGGCTGGCCGTCGAGGCCGGCGGCCGGCTGCATCTAGTCCCGCTGAACATGATCCATACCCAACCACCTTGCCATCGGACGAGATGCATGGCCAGATCAAAGTTGCAGCCATGGGGGAGAGGTGATGTAGAGGACGCAAACAACCAATTGAGGTGTGGGAAAGAGGTTGCCTATAACCTTGTGGATATAGGCACCCACATGGAGGACTGGGAGGTGGGATGGCACCGAATCTTCGCCGGCGGCCGCCGCGGGGAGGGCAGTGCGCCTCCTCTCGTGTTCTTCGTTGAAAAGGTGGTGCTAGACCGCGAGGGAATTAGGGTGGAGGGAGGGAGGGGCCGCGATGCGCGGCAAGATCCTGCCGGCGAGGAGGGAGGGAGGGGCCGCGACAAGCGGCTAGATCCTGCCGGCGAGGATTAAAACCCTAGCGGCGGCGAGGAATAAACCCTAGCGAACGGGATAAAAATCGAACCAAAAATAGCTCTGAAATTCGTACCAAGAATACCCTGGAAATATTTGGGAGGGAAAATCTGACTTGTTCGAAGTATGTTTTTCTCCCGAAAATGCCCCTCGAGGTCTGATATATTACACGTGACATCAGCGTATTGCATCGGATCTGGACCGTCGAAATGGCTCCGATGGACGGTCCATATCGTCTGGATGCACTATAAAATGACTCAAAAAAAGAGGAAACTACAACATCAAGACCTTTGTTGTATGGACCACGATGGCCATAAGAGCATCTCCAGCCACGCCCCCAGAACGGCCTCCCCAAGCAATTTTTTTGCGCCGGCGCCGAAAAAACGGTCGAGTCGCGCCCCCAGGAGCCCGTTTTTCGCCGGCTTGGGCCGAAATCAGCGCCGGTAGACCCAGGCCAAACCCGGCGCGCTGGGGGCGCCCGGGGGTGCCGGGGCGAGTGGTTTTGGCGTGAAACAGCCGCAGGCCCGCCGAGTCAGCGAGACGGGCGCTTCGTCGCACTCATCGCCTCGGTACCCGTGGGAATCAATGCCAAGGCTGCTGCGCTGCCGCCGCCGGTCAGCCTTGCCATTGATTCCTCATCACGGGCGGCCCGTTGCGGGGCGGAGCGACGATGCCTCCCCTCCCGCCACGCGTACACACGGGCGCGGCTATATAAGCCGGCGTCCTCCCACACCTCTGGCCACACCAGCCCTAACCGTCGAGCTTTTCCTCTCTCGTGCGCCGCCGCCGAGCCCTCCTTCTCCCTCCCTCTCGCTCACTCCGACACCCGATGGCCGCACGTTTCCCCGGCGACGCGGCGGCGGCCAACGGCTTCGGCCGCCGCTCCCTCCACGAAACGGAGTCGTGGTTCCTGTTCGAGGCCAACATCCTGGCGCCACCGGACATGCGCGCCGGGCTGACGGGGTGGAGGCTCAGCAACGGGGGAGTGCCCGTTCGCCCGTTGCCCGACGCCGAGGCGCCCCCCCTACTTCGCCACCGAGGTCGACCGTGTGTGCGCCTCTCCCACCGACGGGCAGCTCGCCCTCCCCCGGTACGCCATCGACAACCACGCGACGTGGGCGGCGTACTTCGAGCGCCGCCAGGAGGAGAGGCTGGCGTCCACCAACGGGGCGCCGGTGGTGGGCGGCGTGAAGAACAGCGAGGGGCTCCGTGTGTCGTGGGGCGCCCCCGGCCGCACGCTCGACGGCGTGCTGGCCTACCTTGAGGGCGGCAATGAACCGCCGCTAGCATACCCTCCCCCGGCGGCCGCCCCGGCCCACGGCCGGGGCGCCGGGCAATGGATGCCCAGGAGGTTCGGTTCCTCCTCGTCTTCCTCCTCGCACTCCTCCTCACGCTCTTCCTCCCACTCCTCCGGCTCTTCGGCGTTGCTCGGCGTCAAGGCCGAGCACGCGGCGGAAATGCCGCTCAGCCGGCGCACTCGCAGCGCCGGCATCGTCATAAACGAGGGCGGCCGACGCGCCTCCTCATCGGCCTCGCCGTGCTTTGTCAATCCAAAGACGGAGCCGGAACTCGCCGCCGTGAAAACGGAGCCGGGGCTCCCCGCCATGAAGAGGAAGCACGGCGACGTGGAGCTCGACGACGAGGCGGCCCTGAAATGGGCGCGCAAAGACTACCTGAAAATGGAGATGGAGCGCCAGCGTGCCGCCCAACAGCGCTCGAGCAGCGCCGCCGGGGCCGCGACGAAGGAGGCGTCGTCGTCCTCGACGACAGCAACGACGACGACGCGCCGCCGCCGCCGCCCCCAGTCCGCCATGGCGACACCGGGCAGGGGTCCAGCAGGGACGGCCGCGTCAAGGAGGAGAACATGTCTAATATATGCCAAAGTTTGCTGAATTTTAGCCGTGTTTAATCGAACTTCGCCGAATGTTTTTTTTTAATAATTAGATGCGTCTGGGGGCGGCCCTGGGGCCCGCGACTGGGAACCAACTCGCCTCCAGGCCGTTTTTTTGCGCCGGCTTGCCCCCAGACGGCGATTTTACGCATCCCCTGGGGGGCCAACGGCTGGAGATGCTCTAATAAGACAATGTACCCTCCAAAAAAACATTAACAGACGACGACACGACAATCAGCTAGCAAATCCAATAGGCTGTAGGCCCTGATCAATTTCCACACGGTGGACGAGCAGGGAACACCCCCCGTGTGGATGAAATCAAAATGGTACGGCAACTATTGAGACCATCAATCATGCCCCTGCGGCACAAAGTGCACATGCCGCAAAAAAATAAAAAGATGCACATGCCCAAAACTGTAGCGAGTAGTAGTATATCAAATCAGAGTATAGGATAGGCAGAGCCAACTTTTAAGGATGCATGAAATCTTGTTTAAGAATTTCAGCACGTACGCACCGAACGCATCTTGGACCGTTCCCACAACACACACAGTTTCTTCCAAAAGGCGAGATGCCTACATCCTGCCAATCCCAGACTTGGCTTCGAATTGGCCATGTTTTGATGCAAACCAGACAGCGAGCTAGCAGCACTGTTCCGCTCTTATCCGAAAAAGACGCCCAAAAAGGAGGAAAAGGAAGTGAAGTACCACTCGTCAAGCCCTGCCAGTGGGACCGGGCAGGTCAAGGGCGTTGACGTCTTGTCCACGTGGAGGGGGCCGGGCCCAATCGGGAGCGTGGGTTTCGTGGAACCGGTCCCTGCGCCCATTGACTCCCCTCCGGCTAACCTTCCTCGAACCTGGAGCGAAACGATTATTCAAAATTAAATCTCATTAAGAAAGAAGATTAGCTAGGCAGGCCATAAAGATCTCGAGAGGCGATTAAGAAAACGGGGGAGATCCGAGTCTGCTGTGCGTGTGGACTCGCGACCCCGTGCCGATCAATCAGGCAGGGCAGCCTCAGGATCGGCACCAGCTCGTTTCTGACTAGTACTAGTAGTAGTTTTAGTCTAGACCTGACCTGCTCCGTACCGTTTTTCCATTTTGTTGGGGCGAGTAATCTAATGGGAGGAACCTTCTGACCGTGGAAAAACTCCATTCCTCGTGCAGTACGTGCTGACCTCAATATTCTTTCTCAATAGCAAAAGAGAATTGCTCAACAAACCAAAGAGAAGAGGCCCCATATTTGTGCACAACAAACCCATACACATAGTAGTTTTTTTTTTTTTGCAGGAATATACAAATGGCGAGTCATCGATCGATCGGCGGTGAGATCTGGCGCCACGCAGGTTTGATAGACCATACTATACTAGCCCTAGTAGCTAGCAGCTGGCCTGGTAGCAAATGTTGGTTAAAACGCTACCCCTAGTAAACATTTTCCATCTTGCGAAAATATGCGTGTTACTTATAGGAGCCGGCGACGGCGGCCCGCGGTATCAACAACGCGATGTTGAAAATCGTTGGACCGACAGGCGAAGTCGCCATTGCAGACCGGAAAAAGGAGCGCTTTGCGTTGCACGGGGCACGTCCCTGTCGCCCCGCCCATAAATTTCCCGATTTCTTAACGAGCCGGGCTTCTGATCCGTGGAGAAAAGTTGCAAGCCGGGGAGGAAAAGCGCAGACAAG
Organism: Triticum aestivum; assembly: GCF_018294505.1. Classification (NCBI taxonomy): domain Eukaryota; kingdom Viridiplantae; phylum Streptophyta; class Magnoliopsida; order Poales; family Poaceae; genus Triticum; species Triticum aestivum. Next base: position 238,259,975 of record NC_057801.1, read on the forward strand.
CACGAAAATAACATGGAGCCAAAGCCCAGCCAGCTGCCGTCCGTCTCCGCCTCGCCGGAAAGGGCGATCCGGTCCTCGTGGGCCCGGGATCGGGTCGTCGTCCCTCCCGCCACTCCTGCCGCGCCACGTGGGCCCCCGCACTGACGCAGCGCCTGATGTCAGATCTGGGCCTCCCAGCCAGCTCGCCCTTTTTTATACGCGCCCCGTCCTACCGGGGAGAGACTTCAGACTCCTCCCTCTTTCGGTCTCTACGACACGTTTCTTTCTCTCTCCCTCTCCCCTCGGCTACCAAGGCGTCTCTCTCTTCTCCAAGGAGGCTCTCGATTTGCATGGACAAGGGCCACCTCGGTGGTGGCGGAGGAGGAGGAGGACTGCTAGCCCTGGACGCCTCGCCGCGGCAGCTCGGCTTCTTGAACTTGCTATCGCCGGCGCCGTTCCATAGGAGCATGGAGGCGGACGACGGCGGAGGCGGTGGCGGCGGCGGCAGGGGGAGGAGGTCCATCGAGGTTGACTTCTTCTCCGACGAGAAGAAGAACATGAAGAAGAGCCGGGCTTCGGCCGGGGCCGACGCGGAGGACCACAAGGATCAAGCCTCCGCCGCCGGACTCGCCATCAAGAAGGAGGACCTCACCATTAACGTACGTCCGTCACCGCTTCTTCACCCATTCTTCTTCCTTGTTAAATGGCAAGACTTGGCAGCCGGCACTGCTTGTTTTTCTATATATATATATGTACGGCGATCTAATACTTACCTTTCGATCCTGCAGCTCCTTCCCGGGAACAACACGAGGAGCGACCGGTCCATGGTGGTCGACGACGACGGAGCGTCCCGGGCCGACCAAGACAGGAACGGCAGGAACACCGGCGAGGTACGTAGTTATCCATGATCTGTCCATACAATCTCGGTCTCGTCGATTAGCGTTGTCGACGGCGAACATGGTGGATCTGGCCGGTGGTGTTTGACTCGATCGGTATTAACTTACGCGTGTCGCGTCCTGCAGCTGGCGGTGATACAGGCCGAGCTGAGCCGCATGAACGAGGAGAACCAGCGGCTGCGAGGGATGTTGACCCAGGTCAACAACAGCTACCATGCGCTGCAGATGCATCTCGTCGCGCTCATGCAGCAAAGGACCCAGATGCCTCCGGTCCAGCCGCAACAACCTCCGACCCACGAGGTACTATTCTTACTCCTCTAACCTAGCTAGGGATCACTAGTTGACTTGGCCAAGAAATTTACTCAATCAATTCCTCTTTTTCCGTTTTTATTAGGATGGCAAGAACGAGAGTGCCATCGTGCCGAGGCAGTTCCTGGGTCTGGGCCCGTCGGGAGCCAGCGCTGACGTGGCGGAAGAGCCCTCCAACTCGTCCACGGAGGTCGGGAGCCCGCGGCGGTCGTCGTCCAACGGAAACGAGGACCCTGAGCGCGGCGAAAACCCTGACGGCCCGTCCACCGCGGGGTGGTTGCCCGGACGCGGGATGAGCCAGCAGCAGCAGCAGCAGCTGGGGGCGGCGGCGAAGGGCCACGACCAGCAAGCGCAGGAGGCCACCATGAGGAAGGCCCGTGTCTCCGTTCGCGCCCGATCCGAAGCCCCGATTGTGAGCCTGCTTCTTGTTCTTCTTGATCATTTCCTAGTTTTTGCACTTGCAATCTTGACTAGTCCTTGTGTATGAATCGTGCTGACCTTACCGTACGTGCATGGGTGCAGATCGCCGATGGATGCCAATGGAGGAAGTACGGTCAGAAGATGGCCAAGGGAAACCCTTGCCCACGCGCCTACTACCGGTGCACCATGGCCACCGGCTGCCCGGTGCGCAAGCAGGTACTCCTAAAGGCATGTACAATGGTTTTATCTTAGCAATGCCATGTAGGATAGATGATGAGGTGGAGGAAAGAGAACTCATAAGAATAGACTTGTCTTCTCTTATTTAAGAGAAGACAAGAGGTGATCTCTTAGCACAATATGTCTCACCACAATTTTAGGAATTACTAGTTATTGAAGATAAGGCTAAGATATGACCCATTGTAGACAAAAAAATTTACCATCTCTAAATCACATGCAAGACTTAAAATAAGACTATCTTATCAACCATTGTACATGCCCTAAGTCCTAACTAACTAGCCACGACTGGCTCGCTTCTTGGTCAAAGGTGTACGTCCGGAAGTAGCGTATCGGGGACGGGGTGTATGATTGGTCTAACTTTTTTCTTTATGCGTGATGCCATTGACTAACAGGTGCAACGATGCGCCGAGGACCGGACCATCCTCATCACCACGTACGAGGGCACGCACAACCACCCGCTCCCGCCGGCCGCCATGGCCATGGCGTCTACCACGTCGGCCGCTGCGTCCATGCTGCTCTCCGGCTCCATGCCCAGCGCCGACGGCGCGGGGCTCATGAGCTCCAACTTCCTCGCGCGCACCGTGCTTCCGTGCTCGTCCAGCATGGCCACCATCTCGGCGTCCGCGCCGTTCCCGACGGTCACGCTCGACCTCACCCACGCCCCGCCCGGGGCGCCCAACGCCATGCCGCTAAACGTCGCCCGACCGCATGCACCGGGGCAGTTCCATGTTCCGATGCCCGGCGGTGGGATGGCCCCGGCCTTCGCGATGCCGCCGCACATGCTGTACAACCAGTCCAAGTTCTCTGGGCTGCAGATGTCCTCCGACTCGGTGGACGCCGGGCAGTTCGCGCAGCCTAGGCCGCCGATGGGCCTGCCAGGCCAGCTGTCAGACACCGTCAGCGCAGCGGCGGCTGCGATCACCGCGGACCCAAACTTCACCGTGGCGCTCGCGGCGGCCATCTCGTCGATCATGGCCGGCCAGCACGCCGCCGGCAACAGCAACGCGAACAACAGCAATAATAACACCAGTAACAACAACGTGACGACGACCAGTAACAACACGACGAGCAACAACACCAACAGCGAGACTCAATGAACGGCTTCGTCAAGTTCGGAAAGAGTTGAGAAGCCAGATAGCTAGGTTGCAAGTTATACACGGATGGTGTTCCATTCTTCTTTGGTCAGGATTAGCTTCTCGAGACGTTTCTTTGGTTTTGATACCAAGCATTATATACGATCACCCTTTTTCTTTCGTGATTTTGCGGCGGCAAAAAAACAAAGTTGTATTAGTTCATTCCTTCCCCTTAGTTCTTTTTCATCGCCCGCAGCTGTTGATATTTCACTGTAATAATTATAACTACAGTAATAAGTAAAATAATGGCGCCTCAGAGATATATCTATGCTAGTCAAAGCAGAAGAAATGTGGGGGTAAAGAACAAGGACAGCCTACCGGATGCTCATCTACGTGTTTGTTCACATCTTGACATTTTTTTCCACCCCCTCTCCCCTTTCCGGCTCTCTTGTCTTGGCTTGTTTTACCTTCTTCTCGTTGGCATTTTCATACAAGTCGCTGCCCAGCCGGCTCGCTCGGATGTGAATGTGATCTCGTCATCGGTCCCGCGTAGACCAAGTCAGCAGGCCGGGGCCCGCCACGTAACACGCCTGCTGTACTGTTGGTCAGTTCGTCCCCATTTGAATAGTACATCACATGCTTGATGCCTGCAACGTTGCACGTACCTAAACTTTTTAGTTTGAATGAAATTTGAACATGTACGGGAAGCTCTGCATGGGGAGCACTCCAAGGACTCGCAGTCTCAGTTAAGCTGGTGTGGGTTTGCCTGCCTGGCGCGTAGCTGGGCGTCGTGGGCATGGGCGCAGCGCAGGGAGGGAAACTCATGGTGCGACGCGAGGCGGCACGGGGAAAATGTGGCACCCGGAAGGGGAGAAATCATGGGGACCCTCGGCGTGGATCTGGCACGGCACGGAGCTTTGGTGTCTCGTCGTCGTCGGCGTCGCGTCGTCTGTGGACTTGGAGGCATGGGGCGTTTTCAAGTGGGGCCCGCGGCGGTATCGGTATCGGGGGAGGCGATTACGTACGGGACAGTTGGAGGTGTTGACCTGGTCCCCATACGCAGCACGTAAACGGGTGGGGTCTCGCGCGCAGCTGTGGCCTCGTCTTGCTGCCGCCAGCCGTCTCTGGGACGGTCACCACCGTCCACCGGCTTCGGCTTTGGCTTTGCTTGCTCGCGCGCTTGCGGTCGGACTTTACGGCGGGGTCTACGAGATTTTTCGCCAAAATACGAGATGTGCACGAGGGGCCCTTATAACTCTGAGGCGTCTTTCGCGCGAGTCGTGGAGAGGAAGTCTCCGAGGTAGCTTGGTTTGGATATTCTACGTGCTTTCACGAGAAGGCATTCGCATGTACATTATTTTTTCGGGTAATCATGGAGTATTATTCCATACCAACAGGCTGCTAATACAATATCATGAATGAATGGGGCCCTCCTTGCAACCAACAAATAGTGTTGTGAGCCGTGCAAACATAATTGAGACAATGTTTCTGCTGAGTAAATATACAATTTTTCATGATTATGGCATTGACAATTAACGACATACTGATTACGATCTAAACAAGCACGTTCTACGCAAAAAGTAGACACGTCTATACATAATGCTAGTACGGATAACACAGAAATAAACAGGAGCGAGATAAAATGAGTTATATCCTCCGGTAGGCCAGGCAGAAGCCGCGACGGCGGCGGTAGCACCAGCGGCGTCCTCGGCGGCCTTCTTGTCGGTTTCAAGTTTTTCGGCGTCGGTGGACATGGTAACAATGCAGCGGACGTGGACGAAGAGGAAGTAGTTGATCGGAGGCGAGCTGTCGCGTAGCCGCTCCCCAAAAACCTAATCGCCCCTCTCATGTACGGGATCCGGAGAGGCGGGGTTTCGGAGGCTTGCTCTCCCGTCAACCATGTACGCGCTGAACGGGATGGAGTCGCCGGCGGTTGTGATAACCCACAAGTATAGGACATCATAACAGTTTTGAGGGGTAGAGTATTCAACCCAAATTTATAGATTCGACGCAAGGGAAGCCAAAGAATATTTGCAAGTATTAGCAGTTAAGTTGTCAATTCAACCATAACTGGAGATTAAATATCTGTAGCAAAGTGATCAGTAGCACGGTAATATGATAATTTGATAGCAGTAGTAACAGTAGCAATAGTTGGAACAGTAACAATAGCAATAGTAACTTAGCAAAAACAATATGTGGATAACTCGTAGGCATTGGATCGGTGAATTCGTTGGATGATATTCATCATATAATAGTCATAACTTAGGACAGAACTAGCTCTAGTTCATAAATATAATATAGGCATGTATTTCGTAAATAGTCATACGTGCTTATGGAGAAGAACTTGCATGACATCTTTTGTCCTACCTTCCCGTGGCAGCGGGGTCCATAAGGAAACTAAGGGATATTGATGTCTCCTTTTAATAGAGAACCGGAACAAAACATTAGCACATAATGAATATATGAACTCCTTAAACTACGGCCATCACCGGAAAGTATCCCAATTACTGTCACATTGGGTTTATGGATCGTAACACATAGCAGGTGCATATGCTTAGGAAGATCGGATCAAGAACATAGATATAATGGTCAAAACATAAATGGTTCAGATCTGAAATCATGGCAGTCAGGCCCTAGTGACAAGCATTAAGCATGGCAAAGTCATAGCAACATCAATCTCAGAACATAGTGGATATTAGGGATCAAGCCCTAACAAAACTAACTCGATTACATGATGAACCTCATCCAACTCCTCACCGACCCGCGAGCCTACAAAGAAACTACTCAGACCCGGTGGGGAGCATAATGGAATTGCTGATGAAGGAGGGTTGGTGATGACGAAGACCGAAGATTTCCCTCTCCGGAGCCCGGAGCGGACTCCAGATCTGGCCTCCCGATGAGGAACAGGAGGTAGCGGCAGCTCCGTATCTTGAAACGCGATGAAACTTCCTCTCCTATTTTTTCTCCAAAAATAGGATTTTATAGAGTTGGAATGAGGGTCAGCGGAGCCCCGAGGGCCCCACCACCCACCAACGCGCGCTTGGGGGGTGGCGCGCCCTGGTATCTCATGAGCAGCCAGGACTCGCCCTCCGGTGGTTCTGGGTTCCAGTATTTTTTATCTATTCTGAAATAAATCTCCAAAAAAGTTTCGTCCAATTCTGAGAACTTTTGTTTCTGCACAAAAACAACATCATGGTAGTTCTGCTGAAAACAACGTCAGTCCAGGTTAGTTTCATTCAATCATGCAAATTAGAGTCCAAAACAAGAGCAAAAGCGTTAGAAAAAGTAGATACGACAGAGACGCATCTACTCCCTCAAGCTTAACCCATTGCTTGTCCAAGCAATTCAGTGGACAAACTGAAAGTGTGAAAGAAAAACTTCTACGAACTTTTTGTTGGGAAATATAGCATGCAATTTCAAAAAAATTCCTATGCTCACACAAGATCTATCTAAGAGGTGTATAGCAACAAGGGGGAGAGCGTGTCTACGTACCCTCATAGACCGTAAGCGGAAGCGTTTCACAACGTGGTTGATGTAGTCAAACTTTCTTCACGATCCACCGATCGAGTACCGAGCGTATGACACCTCCGAGTTCTGCACACGTTCAGCTCGATGACGTCCCTTACCTTCTTGATCCAGAAAGTCGTCGAGGTTGTAGATGAGTTCCGTCAGCACGACAGCGTGGTGACGGTGATGGTGAAGTGACCTTGCATGGCTTCGCCTAAACACTACGAAAATATGACCGAGGGTGTAAACGGTGGAGGGGGGCACCACACACGGCTAACAATTGATCTTGTGTGCGCTAGGCGCCCCCCTCCTCATATATATAGGTGGAAGGAAGAGGGAAGAGGCCAAGGGGCGCCTTAAGTGGGGCCGAATCCCACTTGGGCTCCTGCCCTGGTTCGCCCCCCTTCCATGTATAGGCGCCAGGAGAAGGAAGGCGGAGGTGCCCCCCTTCCTTTCTCCCTTGAGGAGGGGAAGGAAGGAGGGACTTTCCCTCCCCCCCTTTCCTTTCCCTAGGGCTGGCCGGCCTGGTGGAGGGGCGCACCAGCCCCTTGTGGGCTGGTCTGTCCCTCCCTTGGCCCATTAAGCCCATATCTTTGCCGGGAGGAGGAGGGGGGGGGTGCCCGGAACCCCTTTCGATGACCCTATATGTACCCAGTACCCTCCGGAACACTTTGGTGTCCGAATACCATCGTCCTATATATATCAATTTTTACCTATCCACCATTTCGAGACTCCTCATCATGTCCGTGATCTCATCCGGGACTCCAAACAACATTCGATCACCAAATCACATAACTATCGTCATCGCACGTTAAGCGTGCGGACCCTATGGGTTCGAGAACTATGTAGACATGACCGAGACACCTCTCTGGTCAATAACCAATAGCGGAACATGGATGCTCATATTGGTTCCCACATATTCAATGAAGATCTTTATCGGTTGAACCTTATGACAACATACGTAATTCCCTTTGTCCATCGGTATGTTACTTGCCCGAGATTCGATCGTCGATATCTTCATACCTAGTTCAATCTCGTTACCGGCAAGTCTCTTTAGTCGTTCCGTAATACATCACCTCATGACTAACTCCTTAGTCCTTTGCTTGCAAGCTTGTGATGTGTATTACCGTGAGGGCCCAGGAATACCTCTCCGATACTCGGAGTGACGAATCCTAATCTCGATCTATGCCAACTCAACAAACACCTTTGGAGATACATGTAGAGCATCTTTATAATCATCCAGTTATGTTGTGACGTTTGATTGCACACAAGGTATTCCTGCGGTATCCGGGAGTTGCATAATCTCATAGTCGAAGGAATATGTATTTGACATGAAGAAAGCAATAGCAATAAAACTGAACGATCATAATGCTAAGATAACGGATGGGTCTTGTCCATCACATCATTCTCCTAATGATGTGATCCCGTTCATCAAATGACAACACATGTCGATGGGTAGGAAACTTAACCATCTTTTATTAACGAGCTAGTCTAGTAGAGGCTTACTAGGGACACGGTGCTTTGTCTATGTATTCACACATATATCAAGTTTCCGGTTAATAAAACTCTAGCATGAATAATAAAGACTTATCATGATATAAGGAAATATAACATAACAACTTTATTATTGCCTCTAGGGCATATTTCCTTCACTTTTTTGTTCTTGTTTACATATATATGCTTAAGTAGCAACCGGGTTTTCAGCAAAGCTCATGACTAACCATATCTACAATAACCCTTAAAAATTATATTAACTCATATTAATGGCATAATCAACTAGCGAGCAATAATAAAATATCTCAAATGCCAACACTTTGTCAAAATAATCATGATATAATATGATAACAGTGGTATCTCGCTATCCCTTTCTGGGACCGCAAAACATATATGAAGAGCACCTCCAAAGTTCAAGCAACGACTAAACATTGTAATTCATGGTAGAAAAGATCCAGTCGTGATGCATTGAACATTAACTATACACAATGCATGAGGATGACAATAGTGCTCTCAGGTCTGGTGCTTGTTTGAGAAGGTGATGACTCAACATAAAAGTAAATAAATAGTCCCTTCACACAGGGAAGCAGGGATTCATAGAGGTGCCAGAGTTCAAAGTTTAAATCGAAGATAAAAATAATTTTGGGAGATGCACCCTTCCTGTCAACGTTACGACCAAGAGTTATCAATATCTTCCATGCTAAACACATTAGCGGCGATTCCCATGCAGTAAAAGTAAATGTCTAATCCTCCTCCACCAACAAACACACTCCACAGCTAGCCGAATCCACGGGTACCATCCATACCAACAACAATTTTTGGGGAGTTTTGTTTAATTATTTGCAATTTTTGGTTTCGGCACTGGGAATCCCTATTACCGGCCCCTTGCGTGCAAGGAAGGGTGAATAAACACTCATCATGAGAATAACCTGCTTAGCACCGAAGGTACTGACTACCCCCTATCGCTCCATGAGCGGTCCAGGCACACAAAACAGAAGTTCACTTGAAATATTAGAGGTGGCACATGCAAATTTACTTGGAGCGACAGGGTAATACCGCATATAGGTAGATATAGTGGACTCATCTGGAATAATTTGGTTTAAGGATTTTGATGCACAAGCAGTATCTCTGCTTAGTACAGGTGAAGGCTAGCAAATAGGTTGAGAAGCGGCCAGCTAGATAGCGAAAACGGTCATGAACATGCGTTATGCATAATCAGCATTGAATACTAGCATGAGTAGGATATGAACACCATGAACATAAATATCGTAGAGGCTATGTTGGTTTTGATTCAACTACATGTGTGAACATGTGCCAATTCAAGCCACTTGAAACATTTAGAGGAGCATCATAGTACATCACAATCATTTTAATGCATGTTGACATCCAAGATAAATCATTATCCACTCCTAGCTACTTAAGCATGGCATCATCAACTATAATCTCTAATTTTCATTGCAAATATATTTGATCATAATATGCTGAATCATGGATACTGGGTTAAACATATTTACAAAAAACATAAATAAGTTGAGTTCGCTTCTCTCTGCCACAGTCACTTCATCAAATATCGTCATTATTGCCTTTCACTTGCATGGCCGAATGATATGAAAATAATAATAGTGCAAGAATGTCATGCACTAAGCTGGAATCTGCAAACATTTTATTCAAAAGGAGAAGACAAGCTAATCTGGGCTCTTTTTAGATAAACAATAATGCATACGGGAGTCACTCAAAATGTTCATAGTGGTCTTCTCCTTGGTACGACTCAAATAAAAAGAAAAGAATTTCAGAGAAACACACTGAAATATTTTTGGAGTTTTTAGTTTTTCTTGGAGAAGCAAATTAAAGAAGGAAAATAAACAAAAACGAGAAAAACTATTTACATGGGAGAGCTCCCAACAAGCAAAAGAAGAATCAAGAAATCTTTTTGGGGTTCCTTTTAATATTACAACTAATTAAAACTAGAAAGAAAAACCGAAAAGAAGCAAGAAATATTTTGGGGTTTTCTCAAAGTTTTTCAAACACACGAGAAGAAAGCGAGAAAATAATTCTAGCATGGATAATACAATGAAAAAGAATGGGCACCGACAATTGGAACGAATTGTGTGAACATGAATGTAATGTCGGTGGAAATACGTACTCCCCCAAGCTTGGGCTTTTGGCCTAGGTTGGTAGTTACCAACCGAAGTAGTCATCCGGTCCCATGTGAAAATGTTGGGGCGGCGGCACCTGAGGTTCCCACTCCCGGGGCTCATGCTCTACCGCTGCCTGTGCGTTCCGGTAGGCCACAATGTCCGCTGGCATGATCATGTATCCGTTCCTGGCAATAGAATCAAACAAAGCAGGTGCATGCGATGGGATAATATCATGGGTAATCTTGCTGAATACTAAGTTGTAGCGGATGTTATGAAAAGATTCAGCAGCGTCGATAAACTGGTGGTGTTCCATTGCTTGGTGATCTAGATAAACTCGGGACAAAGGATAATCATGCTGGCGTATCTGAATATTAAAGTGACTCACTAAGCTAGTGGCATAAATACCACCATGTATCTTGCCCTTAGTTCTCTTAAGTTGCAAGCGACGTGCAATAATGGCCCCTAGGCTAAAGGTGTGATAATTGTGTAGTGCACAGCATAAAATGGCGAGGTCGGGGGCACTGAGTGAACTGACTTCGCCCTAGCAGTTAAACACTTTGCGATGAATAAAGTAAAGTAATGCATAGAAGGAAACTACTGGCTTTCGACACGCCTCTTTCCTCTTCCACTGTCAAAGTGAGAAGGAAGTCCTCAAACCCTCCTGGTCTAGGCTCTCTTAATCTCCCGTTAGAGGGAATCAGATATATGTCACAAAAGTCAGTGAGCGGTATCTGACGGGTTTCACCATATAAATTAAACTGCACCTCAGGAGGGTTGTTCCTATTCAGAAAATCTAAATCTTGCACAAAGGAATTCATGAGGAGGGTATGTTGGTCACACTCATCTACGAGGAAATCGGTCAACCTAGCATTTGCAATGAATTGGAAGAACTCCTGATGGAACCCGCCCCCCTCCATGAAAGCATTATGCGGCCATTCGCACGGCCGCACCTACGCAGTTCTCGGAGTGTTGAGGTCATTGTCCAATGATTCTCCAATGACTCCTTTAGCATTCTTCTTGGAGGAAAATTTCCTGAAGTACTCATCTTATTCCTATAAATAAAATTCTGAAAATTTTAGTCCACAAAATTTTTGTCAATAAAACTTCACAAGATTGATAGCAACTACTTGTATGGATGTCTAGAGGCTATATCAAGCACTCAAACTACTTGGAACTCCAAGAGTTTAACATGCAAGCCCATTTACAGCAGCACCAAGAGTATCTAATTATTCAAAATATGGACCACTAAAGCAAAAACTAATTGGAGCAATGGAGGAGTCACATACCAAGTAGCAATCCCCCAAAACAATTTTGGAAACGGAGCTTTGAGCAAAGAGATCGAAATCCATAGGTTTGAGATCAAGAACATGATAGAGAGAGAAATGGTGATTTTTTTCTGGAGGTAGGATATGACATGGGCTAAAGGGACAAGTAAGAGGGGACACATGGGGCCCACCACCCACCAGGGCATGCCTGGGGAGGCTGGTGTGCCATGGTATCGCACTAGGGGCACCCCCTCTGATGTTATTTGTACCAGAAATTCAGAAATATTCATAAAAATTGTTTTAAAATTTTAGGGCATTTTGAGCACTTTTATTTTTGACCACTTTTTTATTGCACGGAAAATGCAGAAAATAGACTAAACATGGCATTTTATTTTATTTAACTAAGAAAAACAGAAAACAAAAGGTATGTACAGAAAGTTGTGCCTACTAAATTCATCAACTTCATACCTCTCAAAAATGATCCATTAATAAGGTTGATCAAGTCTCATTAACAACCACTTTCGATTACATGAAACCGAAGAACTTTCGTAAAACATTAAGTTACCTCAATAGGGATATGCATATCCCCAACAATAAGTATGTCATATTTGTTTTTGGCAGTAGGTAGAGGAAGTTGAGAACTTCCAATAATAAGTGTCAGAGATTTTTCAATAACATTAATACCATTAACTTGAAATTGTTTCTTCAGAAAGTGCATCGTATGTTCATTACCATTGATATGAAAAGTGACTTTGCTTTTATTGCTATCAATAACAGCCCCTGTAGTATTCAAAAAGGATCTACCAAGGATAATCGACATGTTGTCGTCCTCGGGCTTCTCAAGAATAACAAAGTCTAGTAAGATAGTAACATTTGGAACCACAACGGGCACATCCTCACAAATACCGATAGGTATGGCAGTTGGTTTGTCAGCCATTTGCAAAGATATTTCAGTAGGTGTGAGTTTATTCAAGTCAAATCTTTTATACAAAGAGAAGGCATAACACTAACACCAGCTCCTAGATCACACAAAGAAGTTTTGACATAATTTCTTTTGATAGAGCAAGGTATAGTTAGTATTCCCAGATCTCCAAGTTTTTAGGTACTCCATCGTTAAAAGAATAATTAGCAAGTATGGTGGAGATTTTAGCTTCAGGTATTTTTCTTTTATTAGTGACAATTTCTTTCATGTATTTAGCATAAGGGGCCATCTTTAAAATATCAGTCAAGCGAGTACGTAAAAAGGCTGGCCTAAGCATTTTAGCAAAGTGTTCAAATTCCTCATCATCTTTTTTCTTAGATGGTTTAGGTCGAAAGGGCATGGGTTTCTAAACCCATTGCTCTCTTTATTTACCATCTTTTGTAGCCACAAAGTCTCTTTTATCATATCGTTTATTTTTAGGTTGTGGGTTATCAAGATCAACAGTCGGTTCTATCTCAACATCATTATATGGTTCTTTATCATTGTCTGATTGAGTATCTTCATGAACATCATCATTATCACTAGGTGAATGTTTAGTACCAGATTGAGTTTCAACATCAGAAATAGAAACATGATTGTTATCTTCATAAGGTTTTTCTATCTCAGGTTCAGAGGTATGCATAGTCCTATCATTTTTCTTTTTCTTTTTTCCTTTTAGAAGAACTAGGTGCATCAGTATTAATTCTTTGAGAGTCTTGTTCAATTCCTAGGGTTACCTTCTGGATAAAGTGGTTCCTGAGTCATTTTGCCTCCACTAGTTGCTACTCTAACAACATAATCATTCATATTATTATTCGTTTCACAAATCAATTCTTTTTTAGATTTAGCAACTTGTTCTAACTGGATTTGAACCATAGAGGCATGTTTCCTACACCTCTAACATCATTAGTGATTCGAAATAACAAGTCACTCCACAAATGCAGTTATGCCAGTCTCTGATCTCGAACAACACGAATGCGCTATCCGTAGCCAGCAACTCAAGGCTAGCCGCGACCACTCCTTCTTGCGGGACAAAGTGCACCACATCGCTCGCCTTACCGACAAGGAGGCTAAGTCATATACCAACATGACCCTCAAGGCAATCAAGGCCAAAGTGGTGTGGCTCAACGTGCTTGACGACTCCCTAGCGCTCGACGATGCCATTGCCACTGCCGCGCTCGACAACCCAGGCGCCCCTCCTGCTTCTGCGGAGGAGCTGGCCACCATCGGCCTCCTCTGTGGAGCGGACGACGACCAGGCCACTGCCATCATTGCGTCTAGCACCTCTACCTTGGGCGACCATGACTCTCCATGATCCAGGCAGCCTTCATGACGTGCCTTCTGGTGCATGGGCCACCGCGGACAAGCTCCTCGGCTGCACCAAACCTATATGTATCCTTCTATTACTTCCGTTGTAGTTCGAACCTAGTGCAGGGCTACTTTTTGCTTCAACTATGGACACGCCCGCACCCCCTAATCTACCCCTTATTTACTAATGCTGGCTTCACCAGTAGGTTCAGGTGTCAACGTTCCTTCACATGAATCACTCTGTAATTTCGGTTTTCTCATGGAATGTAAGGGGGATTGGTGAACCCACTAAATGCTCAAACATTCTCGCTGAACTAATAGCCATTAACCCTCACCTTGTATTACTTCAAGAGTCTAAGCTTCAATCCATGCCAGAACAGAAGTTATGTTCCTTCATCCCATGCTCGCTGGACCACTAGGTCTACTTACCCATGGACGGCTCAGCAGGGGGATCTGCCTCGGCGGCCAACTTAGCACTCCTAAACATTGTTTCACACACAAACCACACTTACTCAATAACGCTCATCATTAAGACTCCGGCCCTCGGTCAGAATATTACTGTCACAAATATCTATGCACCCTCCTGTCACTCTCTCAGAGAAGACTTCCTTGACGAACTAAAAGCGATTAAGCAAGACGACTCCACTCCCTGGCTAATTCTAGGAGATTTTAATCTACTTAGATTTTCGTCCGACAAAAACAATAGCAACTTCCGCCAACACGAGGTGAATGCCTTCAATGACAACCTAAACGAGCTAGCCCTCTTAGAACTTCCGCTCCTCGACTGACGCTTCACATGGTCAAACAATAGAACCTCTGCTGCCTTGGAACGTATCGATCGTGCTTTCTTTAACCTCGCTTGGAATGACGCTTTCCCAAACACCACTCTATTATCACTCACACGATTCACCTCAGATCACGTCCCTCTTCTAGTGCACATCAACATGAAGCTTCCCCGCTCCAATTTTTTCAAATTTGAACCCGGTTGGGCCGCATTCCCGGCTTGCGGGAAGATTGTCCAACGCTGCTGGACCACTGGCACCCCACTCGAAAATCCCGCCGCAGCTCTCTCAGCCTCTCTCGAAAAAACAATAGGGGGCCTTAAATGATGGGCCCGCTCACGCATGACGGTTACCTCACATGAAAAAAGATGTAAATGGATCATCGACCTGTTTGATAGACTAGAAGAGAACATGCAACTCTCCCAGACTGAAAACCTGACTAGGAAGATCATTATCTCTATTCTCCAAAGATCAATCCAAGAAAAAAATCGCCTTTTGGAAATCGCGGGCAAAAGTGAGGAATGCAGTTGAAGGCGGTGAAAACACAAAATATTTCCATGTCTCTGCTTCCCAGCGCCTCAGGAAAAATAGAATTCACTCCCTCTCTCACCACAGAGTCGACTACACCGCCCGTGACCAAAAGGCGATACTCCTAAAAGATTTCTTCACTACTCTAATTGGGACGGTCCCCACAACCTCATGGGACTTTGACCCCTTTGAGGTTTACCAGTCCCCTCCACCCTCTCTCCAATCTCTCCATGACCCCTTCACTAAACAGGAAATCAGGACGCCTTCTTCCAGATGAACCCAACTGCCAGCCCGGGGCCGAACGGTTTATGTCCCTTTTTCTACAGAAATATTTGGCACCTCCTAAAGCCTCAAATCTTCAACATCTTCACCGCTTTCCATAACTCCTCACTAGATAGAGAACGTATAAACAGAGCACACATTGTCCTCCTTCCCAACACAGTTATCTCCCCGGATGCTTTTCGCCCAATCTCGTTGCAAAACTGCCCAGTTAAGGCTATCGCCAAACTTCTGACAAACCGCCTAAAAATGTTTATCCCTCAGCTTGTTCATAGTAATCAAACAGGCTTCATCTCTGGTAGGAACATCACGGAAAACTTTGTGTTTGCAGCGGACTTCACAAATTCAGGCCACCCTCAAAAAGCTCCCATAATGGTTATTAAGCTAGATTTTCGCAAGGCGTTCGACTTGGTGTCATGGTCTTCCCTCGACAAAATCCTTCATCTCCGAGGCTTCCCAACAAAATTTAGAGCTTGGATTTGAAACATCCTCACCACGGGCAAAACTGTAATACTTCTCCATGGATCTCCGGGCAACTGGATGGGCTGAGACAAGGCGGTCCCATTTCCCCCCATCTATTCCTCATCGTTGCGGACCTGTTGCAACAACTAATCACACAAAACAAAGACATCGCCAATCTTCATCACTCTATTTTCTCTAACCTACCGCCAACCGTCCTACAATATGCTGATGACACCCTAATCATGCAATGACAAGTGAATAAACACTCACCGTGAGAATAACACATCTAGCATGGAAAACACCGGCCACCCCCTTACCGCCTCGTGAGCGGTACGAGCACACAAAAGAGAAATTTATTTTGAAAATTAGAGATGGCGCATGTAAATTTTCTTAGAACGGCACGGAAATACCACATATAGATAGGTATAGTGGACTCATATGGCAAAACTAGTTTAAAGGGCTTTGGATGCACAAGTAGTGATCATACTTACTGCAAAATGAAGGCTAGCAAAAAGATTGAGAAGCGTCCAATGAAGAAATGACAAATATCGTACCCGAGCATTAAGCATATTGAACACCAAATAATACACCACGAGTAGGATATAATTTCATTGCATAACTTTTGACTTTCGTGATTGCATGGGGAATCACAAACCTTAACACCAATATTCTTACTAAAGCATAATTACTCATCAACATGACTCACATATCATATCGTCATACCTCAAAACCGTTACTAAGAACCAAGTTTATTTTGTCCAATGATCTTCATGAAAGTTTTTATTATATCCTCCCTGGATATCTATCACTTTGGGACTAGTTTCATATGTTGCTTTTAATAAGCTCAAACAAATTTAAGTGAAGAACATGATCACAATATTTCTTTCTCTCAATATAATCAAAGTGAAGCAAGAAAGAATTTCTTAAAAATTGACTAACTCCCAAATAAATCTAAGTGAAGCATGGGAGCGTTTGTTTAAAAATAACGAAGCACACTGTGCTAAAAAAGATATAAGTGAAGCACTAGAGCAATTCCAAGGCTCCACAAATTGGAGTGAAGCATAGGAGCAAGCATAGCATAATTTTTGGCTCTCTCAAAAAGGTGCATCTAGCAAGGATTCAAGACTTAAAACACAAAGCAAAACAAATAAAGACTCATATGACGCTCCAAGCAAAACTCATAATATGTGATGAATAAAAAATATAGCTCCAAGTAAAATACCGATGGTTGTTAGAAGAAAGAGGGGACGCCACTCAGGGGCATCCCCAAGATTAATTGCTTGCTACTTCTTGAATATTATCTTGGGGTGCCTCGGGCATCCCCAAGCTTAAACTTTTGATAATCCTTTTTCCTTCGTCCATCGTGATCTCACCCCAAACTTGAAAACTTCAATCACACAAAACTCAACAAAAACCTTCGTGAGATCCGTTAGTATAAGAAAGCAAACCACTACTATAAGTACTATTGAAAACCCATTAATATTTGCATTATATCTACTGTATTCCAACTTTTCTATGGCAAAAACTCTTCAAAGAAAACCATAGAATCATCAAACAAGCACACAATGCAAAGAAAACAGACTCTGTCAAAAACAGAACAGTGTGTAGCATTCTGACTACTTCAAATACTTCTGTAACTCCAAAAATTCTGAAAATTTATGAAAACGTGAGAAATTTGTTTTTTAATCTTCTGAGAAAAGGATCAACTCAAAATCTCTCTTCAGATAAAAATGAAAAATAATTTTGTGAGCTCAAAAGTTTCTGTTTTTTTCAGCAAGATCAAATCAACTTTCACCCAAATCATCCCAAAGGCCTTGCTTGGCACACACACTAATTTAAACCACAAAACACATCTAATCAGAGGCATAATTGGGTAGAAAAAAACAGGAACACCAAAAAGTAAAAAATATACAAGTTGGGTTGCCTCCCAACGAGCGCTATCGTTTTATGCCCCTAGCTAGGCATAACACGTAGGATCTAAGTTTTGTCATCTTTAGCCTTGTTTTCCTTGGAGGTATTTGTGTCAGGGGTTTTTGCAAATAAAACATACAACACATTGTCCATGGAAACCTTAGCACTATCAAGTTTCTTTTTATCATAACCCTTTTGATTTCCAGCAGCAGTCCAAGAATAGTGTTGATTAACATCATTGAAAACTTGTTGGATGATATATAAAACGGGAACTTGCTTTTTAAGATTTTCATGAATTATTTGGTTATCTCCAAGAAAATGTCTCAACGCATAATCACTATCATAAAGAATTTCATCAATCACGGGATTTTCACGATTCATGCCATAGAAATCAATGATTTCCCTAGCTTCCCGTATTATGTAGTCAAATTCATTCATCTGAACAAGAGTGGCTAACTATTTAGCTTTAGGATTCTTTATAATGGGCAATTCATAGAACAATCTTTGCAAGGTAGGATGAGTACGGATAAATTTAGTTTCAAGTTTCATAACTAGTGCCGAAATAGCTTCCGCGTAAGATTTAGTCCTTTTAGTATAGGAATATCGTCAAGACTTAATTTTCTGACACAATTGAAAAATTCTTGGACATGTTCTTTTCCCATAAAGTTCCCTTGCCCCAAGACAAAAGTTTTGGCATCCAGATTACCCGTATGCTCCATTTTAGGAGTTATACATCATATGTTTTTGCCATACCAAAATCACTCATGGTGATTTGACAACAAGATTGCACTCAAAAACAGATCTTACGAGAAAACGGCGAACGAAAAAGAGGGCAAATAAAACGGCAAATTTTTGTGAAGTGGGGGAGAGGAAAACGAGAGGCAAATGGCAAATAATGTAAAGTGCAAGGAGATGAGATTTGTGATTAGGAACCTGGTTGATGTTGATGATGTCTCCCCAGCAACGGCGCCAGAAATTCCTTTTGATGTCTGCTAGAACTACGTCGGTATTTCCCAAAGAGGAAGGGATGATGTAGCATAACAACAGTAGGTATTTCCCTCAGTGATGAGACCAAGGTTACCGAACCAGTACGATAACCACGCAACACAACGTAAACAACCCCTGCACACAAAGAGCAAATACTCGCAACCCTACGTGTTAAAGGGGTTGTCAATCCCTTTCGGGTGACGGTGCCAGAAATTGGCATGGAGACAGGATAAAGTTGTAATAGATAGGATAAATAGATCATAAATAAAATAAAGTGCAACAAGGTATTTTTGTATTTTTGGTTAATAGAACTGAAAATAAAAAGCAAATAAAAAGAGACCGCAAAGGCAAATATATTAAGGAAGAGACCCGGGGGCCGTAGGTTTCAGTAGTGGCTTCTCTTGAGAAAAATAGCAAACAGTGGGAAAACAATTACTGTTGGGCAGTTGATAGAACTTCAAATGATCATGATGATATCCAGGCAATGATCATTATATAGGCATCACGTCCAAGATTAGTAGACTGACTCCTGCCTGCATCAACTACTATTACTCCACAGATCGACCGGTATCCAGGATGCATCTAGTGTATTAAGTTAATGGAAAAAACAGAGTAATGCAATAAGAACGATGACATGATGTAGACAAGATCTATTTATGTACAAATAGACCCCATCTTGTTATCCTTAATAGCAACGATATACACATGCCGTTTCCCCTTCTGTCACTGGGATCAAGCACCGTAAGATCGAACCCATCACAAAGCACCTCTTCCCATTGCAAGTTAAATAGATCAAGTTGGCCAAACAAAACCCAAATATCGGAGAAGAAATACGAGACTATAATCAATCATGCATATAAGAGATCAAAGAAGACTCAAATAACTTTCATGGATAAAAACATAGATCTGATCATAAAATCAAAGTTCATCGGATCCCAACAATCACATCGCAAAAAGACTTACATCAAATGGATCTCCAAGAGACCATTGTATTGAGAATGAAGAGAGAGAGAGAGAGAGATAGATAGATAGAGAGAGAGAGAGAGAGAGAGAGAAAGCCATCTAGCTACTAACTACGGACCCGTAGGTCTACAAACAACTACTCGCGCATCAACGAAGATGCACCAATGGACATGATGAACCCTCCATGATGGTGTCTAGATTGGATCTGGTGTTTCTGGAACTTGCGGCAGCTGGAATTGATTTTCGTCGACTCCCCTAGGGTTTCTGGAATATTCGGGTATTTATAGAGCAAACGGGTGGCGCGGGAGGCCACCGAGGTGGGCACAACCCACCTGGGCGCGCCTGGCCCCCCAGGCGCGCCCTGGTGGGTTGTGCTCCCCTCGAAGCACCCCTTAGGTACTTTCTTTGCCCATACGGTGTCTTCTGGTCCAAAAAAAATCCACAAAAAGTTTCGCTGCATTTGGACTCCATTTGGTATTGATTTCCTGTGATGTAAAAAACATGCAGAAAACAACAACCGACACTGGGCAATATGTCAATAGGATAGTACCAAAAAATGATATAAAATGAATATAAAATGATTTTAAAACATCCAAGAATGATAATATAACAGCATGGAACAATCAAAAATTATAGATAAGTTGGAGACGTATCACTAAGCTTGGGGATGCCCCATGGCACCCCAAGATAATATTCAAGGAGAAACAAGCAACTAAGCTTGGGAATGCCCCGAGTGGTATCCCCTCTTTCTTCTAAAGACCATCGGTATTTTACTTGGAGCTATATTTTTATTCGTCACATATCATGAGTTTTGCTTGGAGTGTCTTGTAATATATGAGCTTTTACTTGTTTTGGTTTTTAGTTTGTCACAAGTATCCTTGGTGGACACACCTATTTGAGAGAGCCAAAATTATGCTACGATTTGTTAGAATTGCTCTATGCTTCACTTCAAATTCTTTTAGCTATGGAATTGCTCTAGTGCTTCACTTATATCTTTTTTAAGTACGACGTGCTGTAATATTTTTGAAGAAATGCTCTCATGCTTCAATTATATTTATTTGAGAGTTAGCAATTTTGAAGAAATTCTCTCATGCTTCACTTATATTATTTTGAGACGAATTTTTTTATGCTCGTGTTCTTCATTTAGATTTGTTTGAGTTTGTCAAAAGCAATTCAATATATGAAACTACTCCCAAAGTGATAGATATTCAAGAGGATATAATTAAAACTTTCATGAAGATCATTGGACAACATAAACTTGATTCGTTGTACTAGTTTTGAGATATGATGATAGTGATATGCAAGTGTTGTTGGTGAGTAATTATGCTTTAGTAAGAATATTGGTGTTAAGGTTTGTGATTCCCTATGCAAGCACGAAAGTCAATAGTCATGCAATAAAATTACATCCTACTTGTGGTGCATTATTCGGTGTTAGTTATGCTTAATGCTAGCTTATGTGATTTTTCGTTTCTTGGTTGGTTGCTTCCCAATCTTTTTGCTAGCCTCCACTTGTACTAAGTAGAAATACTACTTGTGCATCCCAAATCTTTAAACCCAGTTTTTCCATATGAGTCAACCATACCTACCTATATGCGGTATTTCCATGCCGTTCTAAGAAAATTTGTATGTGCCATCTCTAATTTTCAAAATAAGTTTCCTTTTTGTGTGCTCGTACCGCTCATGAAGCGCCAGGAGGTGGCCAATATTTTTCATGCTAGATGTATTATTCTCAATATGAGCGTTTATTCACTTGTCAATGCACGATAGTACGGCGGTAATAGGGATGCCCAGTCCTGAAATAAAAAAGGAAATTTATTTTATGTTGTCAAATAATAAATTCCTTGGAAACTGTTTGTATGGAAGGCACCCATGGATACGGCTAGCCATGGATTGTGAAAGAATGGTGGAAAAAGGAATTAACTTTATTTTCTGTTTGGGAACCGCCTATGATATATCTAGCATGGAGAGTGTTGGGAATTACTCGGACGTTCTCGTTGACGGGAAAAGTATGCCTCCCAAAAATTTTATCTCTCAATTTAAGCTTTGAGCTCTGGTACCTCTACAAATCCCTACTTCCCTCTGTGAAGGGCCTATCTATTTACTTTATGCAATTTTTATTTTTTTGAGTCTCCATGTTCTCTTATAAGCACCAACTAAGGGGCACTATGATTGTACTTGAGCATTGGATGTAGTTAATATGCGAGTGTGTTTCATGAATTGATCAATGATTGAGCATGATGGGCTAGGGATAACTTTCTTTAGTATTTATATTTTGAAAGACATGGTTGCTTCTTGATATACTTGAGTATTGAAATTTTCATGTCAAAACTAGACTATTGCTTTGAACCATATAAAGTCCATATGTCCATGCTACAAAAGAAAAGAATATGTGATGAACATGTTAGGCAACATTCCACATCAAAAGTTCACTTTTTAACATTTACCTACTCGAGGACGATCAAGAATTAAGTTTGGGGATGCTGATACGTCTCCAACATATCTATAATTTTTTATTGCTCCATGCTGTTATATTGTCATTATTGGATGTTTTACAATCATTTTATAGCAACTTTTTATCATTTTTTGGGACTAACCTATTGACATAGTGCCCTGTGCCAGTTGCTGTTTTTTTGCTTGTTTTTTACTTTGCAGAATATTAGTACCAAACGGAGTCCAAACACATCGAAACCTTTTGGAGAATTTTTATGTACCTGAAGGAACAACTTGGGCCAAATAAGTACTAGAGGGGTGCCCCGAGCAGGGCACAACCGACCTGGGCACGCCCGGAGGCCCAGGGGCACCCTGGTGGGTTGTGCCCACCTCGATGGCCTCCCGCACCACCTCTTTGCTCTATAAATACCCCAAAAATCCACAAACCCTAGGGGAGTTGATGAAACACAATTCAAACCGCCGCAAGTTCCAGAAACACAAGATCCAATCTAGACACCATCACAGAGGGGTTCATCATCCTCATTGGTGCATCTCTGATGATGCGTGAGTAGTTCATTGTAGATCTACGGGTCCGTAAGTAGTAGCTAGATTGCTTCTTCTCTGTTTTTTATTCTCCATACAATGGTCTCTTGGAGATCTATTTGATGTAACTCTTTTGCGGTGTGTTTGTTGGGATCCGATGAAACTTTGAGTTTATGATTAGATCTATATCCATGAAAGTTATTTGAGTTTTCTTTGATCTCTTATATGCATGATTACTTACAGCCTCGTATTTCTTCTTTGAATCTTAGGTTTAGTTTGGCCGACTAGATCGATTTTTCTTGCCATGGGAAGAGGTGCTTTGTGATGGGTTCGATTCTTTCCCATTGATAGAAGGGGCAGCAAGACACACATGTATCGTTGCTATTAAGGATAACAAGATGTGGGTTATTCCTACATGAATATATCTCGTCTACATCATGCCATCGTTCTTATTGCATTACTCTGTTTCTCCGTGAACTTAATACACTAGATGCATGCTGGATAGCAGTCGATGTGTGGAGTATTAGTAGTAGATGTAGGCAGGAGTCGCTCTACTAATCTTGGATGTGATGCCTACATAATGATCATTGCCTGGATATCGTCATAATTATTCGATGATCTATCAATTGCCCAACAGTAATTTGTTTACCCACCATGTACTATTTCTTGAGAGAAGCCACGAGTCTATTTTCCCATCATATATTTGTAGATCAATATTTCTATTTGCCTTTTCCTTTATTTGCATCTTTTATCTTCAAATCTATATTATCGAAAACCCAAAAATACCTCGCAGGATTTTATTTGCTGTTATTCTATTCGCATATACCAATCTATCTATTTACCAATCTTTTACCCAGGAGGGATTGACAACCCCTCTTACGCGTCGGGTTGCAAGTATTTGTTCTTTGTGTACAAGTACCGTTTACATAGTGTTGCTTGGTTCTCCTACTGGTTCAGTAACCTTGATTTCATAACTGAGGGAAATACCTACCGAAGCTGTGCTGCATCATCCCTCCTTCTTCAGGGAAAAACTAATGCGGGTACGAGCTATCATCAATATAATGGTGAAAACATAAGCGATTCAGATCTGAAATCATGGCACTCGAGCCTTAGTGACAAGCATTAAGCATGGCAAAGTCATAGCAACATCAATCTCAGAACATAGTGGATAGTAGGGATCAAGCCCTGACAGAACTAACTCGATTACATGATGAATCTCATCCAACTCGACGCCGGCCAGCGAGCCTATGAAGGAATTACACACTTCCGGTGGGGAGCATCATGGACTTGGTGATTAAGGAGGGTTGGTGATGACGAAGACCACTGATTCCCCTCTCCAAAGCCCCGAACGGGCTACAGATCTGGCCCCCCAATGAAGAACAGGAGGTGGCGGTGGCTCTATATTGTGAAACATGATGAAACTTCCTCTCCCATTTTTTCTCCAAAAATAGGATTTTATAGAGTTGGAATTAGGGTCACCGGAGCCCCGAGGGCCCCACCACCCACCAGGGTGCCCC
>NC_057801.1:238284151-238286987 GCF_018294505.1 Triticum aestivum
CTCTTGTGGGTAGTCAGGACCCGCCCTCCGGTGGTTCTTGGTTCCATTATTTTTTATTTATTCCAAAATAAATATCCAAAAAGTTTCGTCCAATTCTGAGAACTTTTATTTCTGCACAAAAACAACACAGTAGTAGTTCTGATAAAAATAACGTCAGTCCGGATTAGTTTCATTCAAATCATGCAATTTAGAGTCCAAAACAAGAGAAAAAGTGTTAGAAAAAGTAGTTACGATGGAGACGTATCAGGCAGTAGCAACAAAAAGGAACGATAGGGGCGGTGCGCATAGAGCAGATCTGATCTGTTCATGGCAGCTAGGGTTATCCAACGCCTCACATGTATATGCGTGTCCGAGTGGAGAGGCGTTGTCTGTACACACGTTCGAGATAGCTCACAATCCGACATCTCAGATCATGACCCAGCTGTAAGAAACTCTCCGTTCTTGATAGGCAAAAATAAGCACAGGTGTGAGCTCTGTCAGAGTTACGATCCTGACAATGAGTACTAGGGGTACAAATAAGGGGCAGAGCCTAGCTAGGTGCATGTGTAACAGTCGGTGTTTAACGAGTTCAGGCCCCTCTCGGTGGTGGTAACAACCCTACGTCTCGTGCCGTGAGGCTTTGTTTTGTTTTGATAGGTATAGTTGCAAAGGTTTCTCTACCCTAGCTCAGGAGGTGGAGTGCGGCTAATATTGAGTGTGCCACAGCCCCATGTCCTCCATGTTGCTAGGGCACTTAATGACATTGATTGTGTCAGCTACAAGTGTGTAAAGAGCCTCTACTACGGCAGTTACTGGTAACAGTAGTCTTGATTCCGTCTTAAGGGCGGCTTAGGATTCCCCGACCATTGCAACTCCCACGAAGGCCCTTCTACTCCAAGGTGCGGGTGGTGGTTGTATGGCCGAGTGATGCATGGTCGTCCGAGTGCCGTCGAGGCGTCCGAGTGGACTCCCTGATATATGCATCCAAATGCTGGTATGGTCCAGGGACCTACCTATGGTGGTGATGGCCCCCATGTGGGTCCTACATGATGTGTCCTTGACCCTATCCGTAATAGGTGACCTCATCATTAGCCCCCAAATCGGTTGAGGTTTCGTAGGACGAGTGGACCGATCCTTCGGTTAAGTCCGAGTGCTGCTGGGGCACTCAGAATATGTTTCTGAGTCGTGGTTCGCTGCTCCTTAGACGAAAACACAACGAGTTTTGGACTACAAATTTTCCCAGTTGACCGGGTGTTGTTGATCGCCGGGAAAAACCTGGTGGCATTCATTTGTCTCTTGGAGGATATAGACTTGGGGCACAAGTGAGGGCATGCCATTACAACTTGAGTGCTGACGACGGCACGTGGTCTGATTCTCCGGAGAGATGTCACTCTTTATCCCAGAGGAACGCCAGCGCAGGCCTTCTACGAGTCCAGGTTTACGAGTCATGCGCCTTGGAGCCTACTGAAAGGGCCAAGTGAACCTGCGGAAGGGCGTCAAGCTCATATCATAGAAATCCTAAAGAAGGCTTCAGTCGGATGTTTAGCATGGCCGAGTGCACGGGTCCCCGTGGAGAGTGATTAGTTAGACTAACATACGTCCTTTCGGAAAGGAATTGTGGGCAATCAATCAGATTGATCTGCTCTGGAAATCATGGGATTTGAATTCCCATGTGTGTGTGTGCATAAAAGTAGTAATGACATGCATTAGTGGTGAAAGTGGGGGCACGACACCTCGATTTTTGGCTGCTGAGTCTGCCACGTGTCGCAGCTTCCCTGCGTGATGTCCCATCGCGTGTGCCGTCTATCCATAGATCACCGGCGCGCGATCGGGTGCGTGATTTTACCAGAGGCATAAAAGGATTTGGGAGTTGAGGCCAGGCCTCCATATCCCTTTCCCTCCCTCTCGACGCCTCCGCTTCTCCTCTCCACTCGAGTGCGATAGACGACCGAATCCATGGCGAAGGAATCCACGGACGAAGTGGAGAAGGTGAAGAAGGTTGGGAAAGCTTCCTCCTCGGGCTTTGGCGCGACTGCAGGGGCGCGTCAGGGGATTGGATCCCCTCGCGCATCTCGGCCAAGCGGTTGGATGAGCTCACCGCAGAGGGGCTCATCCCGCTGGACGGATGGCATCGCCCTGCGACGGGGGAGGTCGAGCCAGTGCCGCTAGAGGACGAACGCGTCCTTATGGTCACTCACATCAAGAGAGGTTTCTCGATGCCTCCCCACCCTTTCTTTCGAGTGTTTCTTGACTATTTTTGTGTGCAGGTCCACCACCTTTGTCCCAATGCCATCATCTATTTTGCATCTTTCATTTGTCTTTGCGAAAACTTCCTCGGTTGTCATCCCCATTGGGGCCTATTCAAGCATGTATTCACTTGCCGGTCAATGACCGTGAAAAAGGATTCACCAACTGGTGAGAAGACCCACGTCACCTAACTTTGCGGGGGACTGGGCATCCAGCTCCGGGCAATAGTGCCTTCCCTAAGATGAGTTTTCCCGACTCAGTCAAGGGGTGGCAGGGAACCTGGTTCTATTGCAGGGACATCTCCGGAGCCGACAACCAGTCGGGCCTGCCCCTGTACTCGGCAGAGAGGGTGCGGGCTCCCGAGTCCCTCTTGGTGACAAAGGAGGAGAAGACGGAGGTCGGCATCCTGGCCTCCGCTCTTGTCGGGGTTGTGAGCACCGACATGAACGGAATGAACCTGCTGGAGACATTCCTCAGTCAAAGGATCCAACCGCTGTAAGCCAGGGCCCACCCCATGTGGATGTACGAGGGGTCGAGTGACCACACTACGGTGCACCGGGAGGAACTCGGCGAGAAGGACATGGTAGCCAAGATCAAGGCCATCACCTGC
>NC_057801.1:238287237-238367773 GCF_018294505.1 Triticum aestivum
CCAAGGATGTGCAGTCTATCGAGGTAAATTTCTTCTGAGCAGTCGGACTAATGATATGTTATTCTGAGTGTATCTAATCTTTGTATGCGATGAATTTGTTCTTCCATAGCTTCGAGCAAATCTTCTCCAATATTCCAGCAGTCAACTGGTCGCCCGAGGACGTGACGAGCACACCGAGTGCCAGTACGCAGAGGACCCAGACAACGATGATGAAAGCGATGAGGACAAGAGCTCTGAGGAGGGTGAGTCCTCCCCGTCCTATGAGGCCCCCAAGGAACCTCGCTCGAAGGTGCTACATGATTCGAGAGGCAAGGCGGGAGAAGTCTAGCAGCTGACTGCTTCAGGGCGGACTACTCGCACCATGAAGTGTGTGCATACCGAGGCGGAGAGCTCTGCCGAGAATCATCCCAAACAGCCCAAGCAGGTCGCTTCCAAGCCTCGGAAGGTTTTGGTGCCACATATCAAGGTGATGCTACGGGTGGCCTCGACGTAAGTATCTTCGCCGTTCCTTCATTTTTGTTATCTTGACTCGGCTGATTGCCGAGTGTCGTTGGCCTTTGCAGCAACGAGACCTCAACGACGTCGGCGGACCCGCACGCTCACAAGCAGGACCAAGGCGATGTCGATGTAGCAGATGCCGCCACTTCCAAAGGTATTTTCATGCTAACTGGCCTTTGATGCCCAGAACATATCCAACTGACGCTCATTAGTTTCTATAACTCATACGCTTGTGTAGCTCCACCCGAGGTCATCCAGTTGGACGACGACGAGAGGGCTGACCTGCCCAACCCAGAGGCTAACAAGGAGAAGGCGCCCAACACTGATGTGTCCATGCAGGAGGCTTCCCCTCGCTAAGTGGAATGTGCATCGCCGGCCAAGACCGCCGTGAAGGCCACGAGGCCGGATGCTGTAGCTCAGAGCAGCTCGGCTCTTGTGACTATGGTGATCCTGGCTCTGAGGCCCACACTAGCACCTCTGTCAGCTTCCGCCGCCGCCTTCCCACTGTACCACGTCCCATAAGAGCAAGTGGGGGCGATCAAGGAGGCCCTGATCCAGGTGGGACTGATGTGTAGTCACCTGAAGGACGCCTACGACGCCAGCGAGGCGCTGCAGATCAATGTCCGAGTAAGTACCATTGTGAGTGAGATTTTTGGTCGAGTTTTCTTCTTTTTCTTTATCTGTGGTAGGATTTTTGTCAATGGGTTTGTGCAGGGCACTAATACGTCTCCAACATATCTATAATTTATGAAGCATTCATGCTATATTATTATCTGTTTTGGTTGTTTATGGGCTTTATTATACACTTCTATATTATTTTTGGGACTAACCTATTAACTGGAGGCCTAGCCCAAATTGTTGTTTTCTTGCCTATTTTAGTGTTTCGAAGAAAAGGAATATCAAACGGATTCCAAACGGAATGAAACCTTCAGGAGAGTTATTTTTGGAACAGAAGCAATCCAGGAGACTTGGAGTACACGTAAGGGAAGCAACGAGGAAGCCACGAGGCAAGGAGGCGCGTCCTACCCCCTGGGCGCGCCCCCACCCTCGTGGGCCCCTCGTGGCTCCCCCGACCGACTCCTTTCGCCTATATATGTCCATATACCCTAAAAACATTGAGGAGCACAATAGATCGGGAGTTCCGTAGCGGCAAGCCTCTGTAGCCACCAAAAACCAATCGGGACCCTGTTCCGGCACCCTGCCGGAGGGGGAATCCATCACCGGTGGCCATCTTCATCATCCCGGCGCTCTCCATGACGAGGAGGGAGTAGTTCACCCTCGGGGCTGAGGGTATGTACCATTAGCTATGTGTTTGATCTCTCTCTCTCTCCCTCTCGTGTTCTTGAGGTGGTACGATCTTGATGTATCACGAGCTTTACTATTATAGTTGGATCTTATGATGTCTCTCCCCCTCTACTCTCTTGTAATGGATTGAGTTTTCCCTTTGAAGTTATCTTATCAGATTGAGTCTTTAAGGATTTGAGAACACTTTATGTATGTCTTGTCGTGCTTATTGTGGTGACAATGGGATATTCGCGTGATCTACTTGATGTATGTTTTGGTGATCAACTTGCGGGTTCCGTAACATTCTGAACTTATGCATAGGGGTTGGCACACGTTTTTGTCTTGACTCTCCGATAGAAACTTTGGGGCACTCTTTGATGTACTTTGTGTTGGTTGAATAGATGAATCTGAGATTGTGTGATGCATATCGTATAATCATGCCCACGGATACTTGAGGTGACATTGGAGTATCTAGGTGACATCAGGGCTTTGGTTGATTTGTGTCTTAAGGTGTTATTCTAGTACGAACTCTATGATAGATCGAACCGAAATAATAGCTTCGTGTTATTTTACTATGGACTCTTGTATAGATCGATCAGAAAGAATAGTTTTGAGGTGGTTTCGTGCCCTACCATCATCTCTTCGTTTTTTCTCCACTATTAGTGACTTTGAAGTGACTCTTTGTTGCATGTTGAGGGATAGTTATATGATCCAATTATGTTATTATTGTTGAGAGAACTTGCAGTAGTGAAAGTATGAACCTTAGGCCTTGTTTCCTAGCATTGCAATACCGTTTACACTCACTTTTATCATTAGTTACCTTGCTGTTTTTATATTTTCAGATTACAAATACCTGCATCTACCATCCATATTGCACTTGTATCACCATCTCTTCGCCAAACTAGTGCACCTATACAATTTGCCATTGTATTGGGTATGTTGGGGACACAAGAGACTCTTTGTTATTTGGTTGCAGGGTTGTTTGATAGAGACCATCTTCATCCTACACCTCCCATGGATTGATAAAATTTAGGTCATCCACTTGAGGGAAATTTGCTACTGTCCTACAAACCTCTGCACTTGGAGGCCCAACAACGTCTACAAGGAGAAGGTTGCGTAGTAGACATCAAGCTCCTTTCTGGCGCCGTTGCCGGAGAGGTGAGTGCTTGAAGGTATATCTTTAGATCTTGCAATCGAATCTTTTTGTTTCTTGTTTTATCACTAGTTTAGTATATAAAAGAAACCTACAAAAAAATGGAATTAAGTTTGTCTCATACTCTTCGTCTTTTTAATATCTTTCGTGAGAATGATGGAAAGGAAAATTGTGCTCAAGTGCTAGAAGAAGAAGTCTATAAACTGTTTGGCACTAAATCTTTGAATGATGAGCATGATTGCAATGTTGTTAGTATGAAATCTTTGAATATCCATAGTACTAATGATGATTGCACTAGTCATGATAAAAATGTCTCTTATAAGCATGTCAATTTTTGTGGAGTGCATAGAGCTTGCAAGTACACACCAAATAGGGAAGATAGATTTTGCAAGAGGCATAAGTATTTAGAAGCTAAATGGTTGCAAGAAAGGCTAGATGTGAGTGCTAAAAATTTAAAATATCTCTGCCGTACTTGTGAACTTTGCAATGAACATGGTCATTTAAATCTCCGATGCAAATTGTTTCATGATCGAATCGTGTCCAAAAATTGTGATGACTTGATTTCCCTTGCACATCATAATGAACTTAGCTTGCTTTTGGGTTATGAAGAAATGAAATGTGCAACTAAGCATATTCCAGAATTTAACCGTAAGAAATTTCTTGATATTGATCTAGAGGAAATTTATATGTATTGTGCGGTGAATTGCATTGAAAATCCTTATATTGCCAATTACATAAAGAAAACAAAGCAAATAGAAGATGAAGAGAATACTAATGAAAGGGAAGATACTTCCCAATATCCTCCTATTATTTCTTATGACGAATCAGGTAACGAGGAGGAGCCTTCTATTCAACCAATCTCATTAATAAGGAGCTCAAAAAAGAGGGTTAAACCCACACATGATGTGAAGAAGAAAAAGAAAATACGGAGAAGCAAAGGTAGAAAGGTATCCCTCTCAAATGATGTTTCTCCTATTACTCATTGTGATGATGATAATTGCTATACTATTGGTGCTATCCATACTATTAATCATGAGAGTGATTATGCTTATGATATGAAAAGGCCCAAGCTTGGGGATGTTATGTTTGATGAGAATGACATGTTTGAGTATATATTTGCTGCAATTAATGTTTGTCCCAATATTGGGGATGCTACGTTTAATGAATATGATATTTTTAGCCTCCCAAGTTTTGATGAGCAAATTTATCATGATGATAGCATGCCTCCTATTTATGATGGTTATATTGATGAAAGTGGGTTTGGAAGAGTGTCAACTTTAGGAAGTAATGATCCCACTATTTTTGAGGGTGTTGATTCTTATAATATTTATGAAAGTGGATTTGGAGAGGTCATGCCTTTATTTAGTGATGAATCCGCTATTTTGGAAGAGGTTTCAATCGATTATGATGAGAACAAAGTTGCTACTTATGATGATTATTGTGATGAAACTTATGCTATAAAAAGTAGTGATGATTATATTTATAAAACTTGTCATGATTATTATTACCCTTTTTCTGAACATTACTCTATTAATATGGAAACAATTTATAGTATTCGAGTCTCTTATGATACTCCCACTATTCTGAATGAGAAGAATTTTGCTTATGTGGAGAGTAGTAAATTTTCTATGCAAGTAGATCATGAAAATAATGCTTTAGGTGCTGTTTATATTGTTGAATTCATTCATGATGCTACTGAAATTATTATGAGGGAGGACCATATGCTTGTTGGAATTGCAATAATATCAAGTTTCCTCTCTATGTGCTTAAAATCGTGAAGTTTTGCTTGTTTTGCCTTCCTATGCTAGTTGGATATTGTTCCCATAAGTTGTTTGCCCACAAAATACCTATGCATAGGAAGTGGGTTAGGCTTAAATGTGCTAGTCGTATGCTTCATGATGCTCCCGTTATGTTTCAATTCTTATCTTTTATGTGAGCATCGTCGTCATCATCATGCCTAGCTAGAAAGGCATTAAAGAAAAGCGCTTGTTGGGAGATAACCCAATATCTAACCTTACTGTTTTTGTGTGTCCACATGATTATGCTACTGTAGTAATCATGTTTTATACCTTTTGTTTCAATAAAGTGCCAAGTAAGACCTTTAGGATAGCTTATAGTGATAGTTGTGCTGATCCTGCTGAAAACCAGAAACTTTTGCACCCAGAAAATTAGTTTTGATAATTCACAGAAACGTGCTTTTGATCTGATTATTTTTGCTTTGGATTGGTAAACAAATTGCTCAGGTTTTCCTAATTTGGTAGGATTTTTGGAGTTCCATATTCTGTTTTCATTGTGTTGTTTGCTTATTTTGATGAATCTATGAGTAGCATTGGAGGGTATGAACCATAGAGAAGTTGGAATACAGTAGATATTACACCAACATGAATTTAGAATGAGTTCATAATAGTACCTAAGTGGTGATTTATTTTCTTATACTAACACAGCTTACGAGTTTTCTGTTGAGTTTTGTGTTGTGAATTTTTCAAGTTTTGGGTAAAGATTCGATGGACTATGGAATAAGGAGTGACAAGAGCCTAAGCTTGGGGATGCCCAAGGCACCCCAAGGTAATATTCAAGGACAACCAAGAGCCTAAGCTTGGGGATGCCCCAGAAGGCATCCCCTCTTTCGTCTTCGTTCATCGGTAACTTTACTTGGAGCTATATTTTATTCACCACATGATATGTGTTTTGCTTGGAGCGTCATTTTGTTTTATTTTGCTTGCTGTTTGAATAAAATAGCAAGATCTGAAATTCTTAAATGAGAGAGAGTCTTCACATAGCTACGTAATTATTTAACTACTAATTGATCTTCACTTACATCTTTTTGGAGTATTTTGTCATTTACTCGTGTGCTTCACTTATATCCTATGAGTAAATGGTTGAATGTCGTAAATCTGAAATTATATATGTTTTATATGCTTATCCCATGGGGAGTAATGACTTCACATCTAAGAAGTAGAGGTGGTAAATTTATTGAAGGTCACTTGAACAATTCATGAAAGAATATTGAAGGAAGAGAGGTTTCACATATAAATATACTATCTTAGACATCTTCTATGATTGTGAGCCCCATTAATTATTTTCAAACCTGAGCAAATTAGTTGAAATTGGACAAGGAAGACAACATAATGAGTTATGCTTGGGTATATTTGTATAGAAGTTATATTGTTATAGATCCTCCAACATGTGGTGCTTGCTGTTTAGAATCCTTTGCTAGCCAAAATATCTGTACTAAGCGGGAATACTGCTTGTGCATCCAAATTCCTTGAACCAAGTTTCTTCCATGAGTGTCCACCATACCTACCCATATGCGATATTTACCTGCCGTTCCATGTAAATTTGCATGTGCCAAACTCTAAACCTTCAAATAATAATCTGTTTTGTATGCCCGACTCGCTCATGTAGTGACTAGGAGCTGTCAGTATTGTCCATGCTAGGTGGGTAATTCTCACGATGAGTGTCATTCACGAGAAAAATGGCTGGTAACTGGGATGCCCAGTCCCATGATCAAAAGATCAAAATCAAATCAAAATAATTGCAAACAAAACTCCCCCAGGATTGTTATTAGTTGGAGGCACCCGTTGTTTCGGGCAAGCTATGGATTGATGATTGTTGGTGGAGGGGGAGTAAAAACTTTACCATTCTATTTGGGAACCGCCTATAATGTATTTAGTATGGAAGAAACTGGGAACCCTCAGTTGTTATGTTGACAATGAAAGTATACCGCTGAAAATATTATTTATCTCTATTTCAAAATCGAGCTCTGGCACCTCTGCAAATCCCTGCTTCCCTCTGCGAAGGGCCTATCTTTTACTTTTATGCAAGGGTCAGTAGTATTCCTTCTCATTCCAACCTACTCTTTAGTTGTCAAGCATCATGTGATGGGGAAAGATCTAAGCACATATGGCCATTCAAATATATTTGATCATGAATTATTATTGTTGACAATTATCTATATGATAAGTAAGTTGGGAGGCGAAACTTTAAGCCCCTATCTTTCTCTGTGTTCGATGGATGCTATTTGTTCTAAAAATATGCTTTGAGTGGTAGCAATCATGGAAGACTATATGATAGTTGAGTATGTGGGATTTCTAAATCAAAGCTCTTACATAGACTCTTCCTGAAAATAAGATGACTTGCAATTGTTTGATGACTGAGAACATAGTTTGCTAGAAAGTTTATGGTCTATGCTTTAACATTTGAATAGCTTGTGACTTGATCACGAGAAGTTTTATGAGATGAGCTACTGTTATAACATATAATCATGCTAGAAAAGGTGATTGAAATTATCATTGATCAAACTTATGCACCTGCTAGCATTCACACTTCATAAATTATTTCTTTTATCATTTACCTACTCGAGGACGAGCAGGAATTAAGCTTGGGGATGCTGATACGTCTCCAACGTATCTATAATTTATGTAGCATTCATGCTATATTATTATCTATTTTGGATGTTTATGGGCTTTATTATACACTTTTATATTATTTTTGGGACTAACCTATTAACCGAAGGCCCAACCCAAAGTGTTGTTTTCTTGCCTATTTCAGTGTTTCGAAGAAAAGGAATATCAAACAGAGTCCAAATGGAACGAAACCTTCGGGAGAGTTATTTTTGGAACAGAAGCAATCCAGGAGACTTGGAGTACACGTAAGGGGAGCAACAAGGAAGCCACGAGGCAGGGAGGCGTGCCCTACCCCTGGGCTTGCCCCCCACCCTTGTGGGCCCCTTGTGGCTCCCCCGACCGACTTCTTTCACCTATATATGTCCATGTACCCTAAAAACATCGAGGAGCACTATATATTGGGAGTTCCACCGCTGCAAGCCTCTGTAGCCACCAAAAACCTCTCGGGAGCCTGTTCCG
This sequence comes from Triticum aestivum, assembly GCF_018294505.1. Taxonomy (NCBI): domain Eukaryota; kingdom Viridiplantae; phylum Streptophyta; class Magnoliopsida; order Poales; family Poaceae; genus Triticum; species Triticum aestivum. Next base: position 238,295,038 of record NC_057801.1, read on the forward strand.
GCACCCTACCGGAGGGAAAATCCATCACCGGTGGCTATCTTCATCATCCCGGTGCTCTCCATGACGAGGAGGGCGTAGTTCACCCTCGGGGCTGAGGGTATATACGAGTAGCTATGTGTTTGATCTCTCTCTCTCTCTCGTGTTCTCTCTATGGCACGACCTTGATGTATCACGAGCTTTGCTATTATAGTTGGATCTTATGATGTTTCTCCCCCACTACTCTCTTGTGATGGATTGAGTTTTCCATTTGAAGTTATCTTATTGGATTGAGCCTTTAAGGATTTGAGAACACTTGATGTATTTCTTGCCGTGCTTATCTGTGGTGACAATGGGATATTCACGTGATCCACTTGATGTATGTTTTGGTGATCAACTTGCGGGTTCCGCCCATGAACCTATGCATAGGGGTTGGCACACGTTTTCGTCTTGACTCTCCGGTAGAAACTTTGGGGCACTCTTTGAAGTACTTTGTGTTGGTTGAGTAGATGAATATGAGATTGTGTGATGCATATCGTATAATCATGCCCATGGATACTTGAGGTGACAATGGAGTATCTAGGTGACATTAGGGTTTTGTTGATTTGTGTCTTAAGGTGTTATTCTAGTATGAACTCTATGATAGATTGAACGGAAAGAATAGCTTCATGTTATTTTACTACAGACTCTTGAATAGATAGAACAGAAAGGATAACTTTGAGGTGGTTTCGTACCCTACCATAATCTCTTGGTTTTTTCTCCACTATTAGTGGCTTTGGAGTGACTCTTTGTTGCATGTTGAGGGATAGTTATATGGTCCAACTATGTTATTATTGTTGAGAGAACTTGCACTGGTGAAAGTATGAACCCTAGGCCTTGTTTCCTACCATTGCAATACCGTTTACACTCAGTTTTATCATTAGTTACCTTGCTGTTTTTATATTTTAAGATTACAAAAACCTATATCTATCATCCATATTGCACTTGTATCACCATCTCTTCGCCCAACTAATGCACGTATACAATTTACCATTGTATTGGGTGTGTTGGGGACACAAGAGACTCTTTGTTATTTGGTTGCAGGGTTGTTTGAGAGAGACCATCTTCATCCTACACCTCCCACGGATTGATAAACCTTAGGTCATCCACTTGAGGGAAATTTGCTACTGTCCTACAAACCTCTGCACTTTGTGGCCCAACAACGTCTACAAGGAGAAGGTTGTGTAGTAGACATCACGGGGCGGGCATGGGCACGCGGGTGCCGGGGCGCGGGCGCCCATGGGCAATCGGTGGAGGCCACGGCGAGGCCCGATCCGAGTTGGCTCGGCCGGGGCCAGGTGGCGCCAGCGAGCGGGGCTGCAGGGTAGGGGCAGTGCGGCGCGTGGGCAGAGGACGCAGGCAAGGCACACGGCAGGGGTGGCGGTGAGCTGCGTTGCGACGGAGGTGGTGGCCAGTGGCTCTCCGAGGAGGGAGGCATGGGGTGCGAGCGGCGATGGCGCGGCCACGCGCGGGCGGGGCGGGGCAGTTGCAACAGCACGCAGCAGTCGCGTGTCGCCGAAGCAGCAGCGTGGCAGAGAGGGTAGCAGCAGCCGGCAACAAAAGCAGCTAGCAGCGGCAGCGGCAATCGGCGAAGGCGGAGCTGGGCGCGGCCCCACGGGCGCGCACACAAACGAGGTGCGGCCGAGACGCAGCCCGGAGCACGGTGGGGCGTGACAGGGAGGCACGCGGTGAGCGCGAGGGCGCGGAGCTCCAGTGCGGGCACGACAAAGCTCGACGACATGACAGGATTGTGGGGCATGGCAAGGCGAGCTACGGTGGCAAGAGGAAGGACGCGAGGCAGAAGAGAGAAGGGGAACTAGGCGCAGCTCACCTAGGGAGCACACGAGGGCTCGGTGAGGGGATTAGGAGCTGTAGTGGAGCAAGCCGACGATGGTGATCTCCAGCAGTCAAAGGTGTCTGCGAGCCCGATTCCTACGCTGCAGGGCGCCCTGGCTCCGTCCGGCGGTCGAGGAAGGAGGGGTGGTGGCCTGCGCACCACCCAGTCAAGGTGGAGAGGAACGGGGCAGCGGTTGCCGCGGTGGTGGCAGACAACGGGACCCTGTTCCGGCACCCTACCGGAGGGGGGGATCCATCACCGGTGGCCATCTTCATCATCCCGGCGCTCTCCATGACAAGGAGGGAGTAGTTCACCCTCGGGGATGAGGGTATTACCAGTAGCTATGTGTTTGATCTCTCTCTCTCTCTCTCTCTCTCTCTCTCTCTCTCTCTCGTTCTTGATTCGACACGATCTTGATGTATCGCGAGCTTTGCTATTATAGTTGGATCTTATGATGTTTCTCCCCCTCTACTCTCTTGTAATGGATTGAGTTTTCCCTTTGAAGTTATCTTATCGGATTGAGTCTTTAAGGATTTGAGAACACTTGATGTATGTCTTGCATGTGCTTATCTATGGTGACAATGGGATATTCACGTGATCTACTTGATGTACGTTTGGGTGATCAACTTGTGGGTTTAGTGACCTTGTGAACTTATGCGTAGGGGTTGGCACACGTTTTCGTCTTGACTCTCTGGTAGAAACTTTGGGGCCCTCTTTGAAGTTCTTTGTGTTAGTTGAATAGATGAATCTGAGATTGTGTGATGCATATCATATAATCATGCCCACGGATACTTGAGGTGACATTGGAGTATCTAGGTGACATTAGGGTTTTGGTTGATTTGTGTCTTAAGGTGTTATTCTAGTATGAACTCTATGATAGATCGAACAGAAAGAATAGCTTCGTGTTATTTTACTACGGACTCTTGAATAGATCGATCAGAAAGAATAACTTTGAGGTGGTTTCGTACCCTACCATAATCTCTTCGTTTGTTCTCCGCTATTAGTGACTTTGGAGTGACTCTTTGTTGCATGTTGAGGGATAGTTATATGTTCCAATTATGTTATTATTGTTGAGAGAACTTTCACTAGTGAAAGTATGAACCTTAGGCCTTGTTTCCTAGCATTGCAATACCGTTTACGCTCACTTTTATCATTAGTTACCTTGCTGTTTTTATATTTTTCAGATTACAAATACCTATATCTACCATCCATATTGCACTTGTATCACCATCTCTTTGCCGAACTAGTGCACCTATACAATTGTCCATTGTATTGGGTGTGTTGGGGACACAAGAGACTCTTTGTTATTTGGTTGCAGGGTTGTTTGAGAGAGACCATCTTCATCCTACACCTCCCACGGATTGATAAACCCTAGGTCATCCACTTGAGGGAAATTTTCTACTGTCCTACAAACCTCTGCACTTGAAGGCCCAACAACGTCTACAAGGAGAAGGTTGCGTAGTAGACATCACCTACGCATTCAGCACACGTTCAACTCAATGACGTCCTCGCCTTCTTGATCCAGCAAGATTAGCAAAGTAGTAGATGAGTTCCGACAGCACGACGGCGTGGTGTCGGTGTTGGTGAAGAACAATCTATGTAGGGCTTCGTCTAAGCACTACGGAAAATATGATGGAGGATAAACTAGAGGGGACGGGGTTGCCGGCACACGGCTTGGTGAATCTTGATGTGTCTTTGGTGCTAGCCCTGCCCCTCTATATTTTATATGTTGAGCCCTGTGATACATCTCCAACGTATCTATAATTTTTGATTGTTCCATGCTATTATATTATCATTATTGGATGTTTTACTATCATTTTATAATCATTTTTTGGTACTAACCTATTGACATTGTGCCGAGTGCTAGTTTTTTTTTTCTGCTTGTTTTTTACATTGCAGGAAATCAATATGAAATGAAGTCCGAATGCAGTGAAACTTTTTGTAGACTTTTTTGGACCAGAAGACATCCGGCGGGCCAAAGAAGTACTAGAGGGCCGTCCCGTGGTGAGCACAAGACACCAGGGCGCACCTGGAGGCCTAGGTGCGCCCTGGTGGTTTGGGCCCACCAGAGTGGCCTCCCACACCGCCTCTTTGCTCTATAAATACCCCAATATTTCAGAAACCATAAGAGAGTCGACAAAAATCAATTCCAGCCACCACAAGTTCCAAAAACACCGGATCCAATCTAGACACCACCACGGAGGGGTTCATTATGTCCATTGGTGCCTCTCCGATGATGCGTGAGTAGTTCTTTGTAGACCTACAGGTCCATAGTTAGTAGCTAGATGGCTTCCTCTCTCTCTCTCTCTCTTGATTCTCAATACAATGGTCTCTTGGAGATCCATATGATGTAAGTCTTTTTGCGGTGTGTTTGTTGGGATCCGTTGAACTTTGAGTTTATGATCAGAACTATGTTTTTATCCATGAAAGTTATTTGAGTCTTCTTTGATCTCTTATATGCATGATTTATATGGCCCCGCATTTCTTCTCCAATATTTGGGTTCTGTTTGGCCAGCTTGATCTATTTATCTTGCAATGGGAAGTGGTGCTTTGTGATGGGTTTTATCTTACGGTGCTTGATCCCAGTGACAGAAGGGGAAACGACACATATGTATCGTTGCTATTAAGGATACCAAGATGGGGTCTATTTCTACATAAATAGATCTTGTCTACATCATGTCATCGTTCTTATTGCATTACTCCGTTTTCCATGAACTTAATACACTAGATGCATGCTGGATAGCGGTCAACGTGTGGAGTAATAGTAGTAGATCCAGGTAGGAGTCGGTCTACTAATCATGTACGTGATGCCTATATAATGATCATTGCCTGGATATCATGCTGATTATTTGAAGTTCTATCAATTTTCCAACAGTAATTGTTTTCCCACCGTTTGCTATTTTTCTTGAGAGAAGCCACTAGTAAAACCTACGGCCCCGGGTCCCTTCTCATAATATTTTCCTTTGCGATCTATTTTCCTTTGCTTTTTTCAGATCTATTAAACCAAAAATACAAAAATACCTTGTTGTACTTTATTTTATTTGCTATCTATTTATCCTATCTATCACAACTTTATCAGGTCTTCTCGCCAATTTAAGGCACCGTTACCCGAAAGGGATTAACAACCCCTTTAACACGTCGAGTTGCGAGTATTTGTTATTTGTGTGCATGGATTGTCTATGCTGTGTTGCTTGGTTCTCCTACTGGTTCGATAACCTTGGTCTCATCACTGAGGGAAATACCTACTATCGCTGTGCTACATCATCCCTTCCTCTTTGGGGAAATACCGATGTAGTTCAAGCAGGCATCCACCTGTGGTTGAAACTTGGAGCAAAGCCTCCTCAAAGTTGGTTTTCCCCGAAAGGAAAGAGTCCCACTCGGACTCCAGGACCAAATGCGACAATGCTCGGTGTCTGGCCCAGACATCATGGGGCTCGGCGTCTGGTCCAGGGCCAGGCTCCAGGGTCTCCGACGTTTGGCCTCTGAACTCCGCAAAACTTTCTTTTGCACCGACCTATAGCCCCGTGGGCCTGACCCCTTGGCCTAACCATATCATCCAATATATGAATCCTTACCTGCGGACCATTCCGGATCTCCTCGTCATGTCCGTGATCTCATCCGGGACTCCAAACAACATTCGGTCACCAACATACCTAACTCATATAATACTATATCGTCAACGAACGTGAAGCGTGCGGACCCTACGGGTTCGAGAACTATGTAGACATGACCGAGACACCTTTCCGGTCAATAACCAATACCGGGATCTGGATGCCCATATTGGCTCCTACATATTCTACGAAGATATTTATCGGTCGAACCTTATGACAACATACGTAATTCCCTTTGTCTATTGGTATGTTACTTGCCCGATATTCGATCGTCGGTATCTTCATACCTAGTTCAATCTTGTTACCTGCAAGACTCTTTACTCGTTCCATATCATCCTACAACTAACTCATTAGTCACTTTTCTTGCAAGGCTTCTTATGATGTGTATTACCGGGAGGGCCTAGAGATACCTCTCCGATACTCAGAGTGACAAATCCTAATCTAGGTCTATGTCAACCCAACAAACACCTTTAGAGATACCTGTAGAGCATCTTTATAAACAAGCAGTTACATTGTGTGTTTTGGTAGCACACAAGGCATTCCTCCGGTATCTAGGAGTTGCATAATCTGATATCAGAGGAATATGTATTTGACATGAAGAAAGCAATAACAATAAAACTGAATGATCATTATGCTACACTAACGAATGGGTCTTGTCCATCACATCATTCTCTAATGATGTGATCCCGTTCATCAAATGACAACACATGTCTATGGTTAGGAAACTTAACCATGTTTGATTAACGACCTTGTCTAGTAGAGTCTTCCTAGGGACACGGTGTTTTGTCTATGTATCCACACATATCAAGTTTCTGGTTAATACAATTCTAACATGAATAATAAGCATTCATCATGAAATAAGGAAATATAGAATAACAACTTTATTATTGCCTCTAGGGCATATTTCTTCACCACGGTCCTTGGTCCAAGCTTACGTTTTTTGGGGATTGTTGGGGATATAACTATTAGGTATGACCCGCCCAGGGGGGCGGGTTATACCTATGGCGATTCATCATATGAAGCCCATGAAGATATTTAAAGATGGCGGTTTAGTTAAGGGCCCAAGGGCCAAAGGCGACTTAAGGCCTGCAAGGGTGAACCGCCATATATGTATGACTTGTGTTGTAAGGCATGAATAGATAGTCACCGAGCCGGACACTGTTTATGAGCCGGTCGAGACTCTGTGAGCCGCTGGGCGTCGACGTGTAAGTGCATCTAGTGCCCCTTAGTGATTTTGGTGTATTGAAGACTTATAGGTTAAGGGACTAATGCGTTTGTGAGTGTACACAGGTCTATAAGTCTATGAGGAGTTTGATATTTACAGAGAAAGTCGACCCCTAAAAATGAAGTTCTTCGACTGAAGACTTTGATATTCTGAAGACTTTCTGAAGACTTTGAAAGTGAAGAAATTGGTGTGACCTTGAAGACTTGGTATTCATTTGTGGAACATGAAGCGTGAAGACTTTTGTTTTCGTAGTTTCATTTTCTCTTTCTTGAGTCATAGGAAACACCGTACTGTTAAAGGGGGTCGAGGAAATACTAAGGAAAAATTTCCATGTGATGCTCAACTCAAAATCCTACACCTACCAATCCCTTCGAGTGAAGCCTTTGGAAATCTCATACAGGTCAGTCACTTTCTTCAATGACAGAGACGAAGTTCTTCTGGTCGCTGATGAATTTGTTCTGACTGAGGAGTTAGGAATTGGCCAGTGCGAATTGCCTACACAGTGAGGAACATGATAGCCCTGAGGAATTTGTGAGTCAAATTTCCGACTGTTGCTGTGCTGCGCGCCAGCTGTCCCAAAATATCTTATCCACCTAACGGTCATATCATTGAAGGGCATTTATGTCTTATCATGTCGGGCTGCTCCCTAGGCTATAAATAGTCGCCCCCTACAACCACTAGCTGGTTGGCTGCTCTGAGAGAACTTGACACTTGTCATTTGAGAGCAACCCATCCTCCGAGGACTTTGAGCGAAAATCATCAAGTGAGGAAAACCGAAAACCAAACCCCTACAAACCCAAAGTGATTGAGCATCACTGAAGAAATTGATCCTGCGTGGATCCGACGCTTGTTACCTTTAAAGACTGTGCGTCTTCCAGACGGTTAGGCGTCATGGTCTAGAGCATCCAAGAGGAATTGTGGATCACCGAGTGACCAAGTCTGTGAAGGTTTGGAAGTCGCCTAAAGACTTACCACGAGTGATTGGACGAGGTCTGTGTGACCTTAGTTCAAGGAGAATACGGTGAGGACTGGGTGTCCTGAGTTGCGTGCTCAGCGACTGGGTGTCCGGGACTGTGTGTCCTCGAGTTTAAATACTCAGCCGCTCCAACCAGACGTACAACTGAGACAACAGTTGGAACTGGTCTACCAAATCATTGTCTTCACCAACCTAACTGGTTCTATTTCCTCAATCCTTTCATTTCCTCATTACTGTGTTGAGTGTTTGTTCATATCTGTGCTTGAAGACTTTGACTGGAGACTTTCTCAATTTCCTCAGTTCAATTTCTTCAGTCTGTTTGTCTTCATCTTGTGTTATCCTGTGATTACATTTTCTGTACTATGTGCTAGTCTTCATTTCAGCATGATGACCATGCCTGTATTCTGTTATGATTACTTCTGAGTACTTATTCCGCTGCAAGTAGTTCTTCGCTAAGGAATTTCCTCACCGGCAAATTCCTCAGTGAAGAATTCATAAAAATCGCCTATTCACCCCCCTCTAGTCGATATAACGCACTTTCAATTGGTATCAGAGAAAGGTACTCCCTTGTTCTGTGTGATTTTTGTTTAACCGCCTGGAGTTTTAGTTATGTCTACCGCAGGTATGAAGAAAGTGACATGCCCTATCTTTGACGGTCATAATTATCCCAAGTGGAAGGCCATGATGAGGAAGCGCCTCATGGCAATGAACAGCGAGCTGTGGACCGTCACTGAGATTGGTCTTACTGATCTATGCAAGATGGCGGACACTGATGATATTCGCAAGTACACTCGACTTGATATCTTGGCGAGGGATATCATCTGCTCCTGCCTATCCAGAGATGAATTCAGGCGCATTATGCATCTTTGCAATGCGAAACTCATCTGGGACCGAATCTCTGATGTCTATGAAGGTCATGGAACCCGTCATGATCCCTGGTTTGAGGACTTCAAGGAATCTCTCAAAACGATGACTTTCGAGCCAGAATCATCATCTTCTGCATCATGTCTCATGGCAAAGGGTGACGAGGTAACCGAATGCTCCTCATCCGAGTTTTGTGATGATGAATCTGATGATGATGGATCCGATGATGATATTGAATCCAGTTATACCAAACTTGTTTGCATTGCCACTAAACAACAAACGGCTTTGGAACAAGTTCAAAACATGCTAGACAAAAGTGATGATATGTTGGGTGAAGAAATGGATCGCACTAAAGCCCTGACTGAAAATCTTCAGAGACTTCAGTCTAGGTTTGATAACCTTCAAAGTCATCATAACACTCTCTTATCTGATCATGAGAAACTTTCTTATGAATTTCTTCAAACAAAGCAAGATCTTGAGTAGCTAAGAGTGAGTTATGAAGATCTTCAGAAGGAGTGCGATTCATTACTAGCTCAACAAATCAGCGCTTCTTAGGAAGAATTTGTTCCTCCATGCTTAAAGTGCATTGAACGTGAATCTGCTAATTCTTCACCTAAATGTTCAAATGCTTCAACTGTTACAAATTCTTCACCTGCCTCTGCTATCACTAATTCCTCATCTGAGGACATTGCTAGTATCACTGACGATGCAGGGCTGAAGGAATTGTACATGACAGGCATGTACAAAAGCCTCAAAGGGCATCAGACTCTCTGTGATGTGCTTAAAAAGCAGATCCTCAACAGAAACCCTAGGAAAGAGGGTATTGCCTTTGAGAGGAAACTCAATGCTGATGGAACATATTGGAAGCCTGAGCAGTACCCCAAAACCTCATGGGTTGCTGCAAAAGGACCTCCAGTTGATCCATCTAACTTATCTGGCTTTACATGTGAATCTCCTCATTCTTCTGATGAGTCATTTGACTCCAACTATAAATTGTTCAAAAATCAGAATGGTGAAGTATTTGCTAGATATGTTGGCACTAACTGCAGGAATGGTTCTCCTATGAAGAAAATCTGGGTTCCCAAGAAGTGCCTCGAAAGTCTTCAGGTGAATGTCCTCATGACACCACCTGTGAAGAACAGGAACCCCAGATCAAATTCTTCATATGGACCAAATTCTTCATATGGATCCAAGTCCTCATACGGACCAAATTCCTCACGTAGATCAAATTCCTCAAAAGGATCAAAGTCCTCATATGATCATTATCGTGCTAACAACTCTGTTTCGCAGGGTAGAGCTAAGGGCTATGAATATGTGCATTATTCTTCAAACCATTATGTTCATAAGTCCTCAAAAAATTTCTCTGCTTATTCATATGCTTACCCTAACCCCTCTTATGTGAAACGAAATGGTTTGGCCTCTATGCCACCATTCTCGTATGGTGCTCACAGAATGATAAACTCTTTGCCACCCCTTCAAATGTGGGTGGTGAAGAAAACAAACTAATCTCTTCTGCAGGGTCAGGTCTCCAGACGTGCTTTAACGTCTGAAGAATTTGCTGGGGACCTGACAAAATTGCCTGAAAGGACGCAAGCGAATCATGATGAAATGAACCTTCATTTCATACGTCCTCATACTGCTATATCTGTTTACTAATTGATGAAATTCATCTGATGAACTTGATATCATATTCTTCACAAATGAAGCATATGAGATTGTAAGCTACACTAATTCATCTGCAGGATGATCAACCCAAAGCCACTGAGTGGGTCCTCGATAGTGGATGTACGAATCACGTGACTGGTGACAAGAATCTATTGATGGATGCTCCCTTATCACCGTCACATCTGAAGCATATCATCTTTGCTGACAAAGGAAAAAGTCAGGTATTGGGTCTTGGTAAGGTTGCAATCTCTAAGGATAAACACATGGACAAAGTCATGCTTGTTGAGTCCTTAGGATACAACCTCATGTCAGTCTCAATGCTTTGTGATCTTGATATGGTTGTTGTCTTTGGCAAGTATCGCTGTGTTGTGATTATGGAAGCTGACAATTCCAAAGTCTTCGAAGGATTCAGGAGAGGAGATTTGTACATTGTTGATTTCTCTACAGGAGCACAACCAGCCGTGTGTCTACTTGCAAAAGCTTCAGAAGGCTGGCTATGGCATCGACGAATTGGTCACGCAGGCATGAGGAATTTGCACACGCTTGCGAAGAAGAAGCATGTCATTGGCATTTAGAATGTCAAATTCCTCAAGGATCACTTATGCGGAGCCTGTGAAGCTGGAAAAATGACCAAGGCCAAGCATCCAGCGAAGACTATCATGACCACTACTCGTCCATTCGAATTGCTTCACATGGACCTCTTCGGACCTAATCATTAGTCAGCAGTCACTAATGATGCATCTCTATATGGTTTTGTCATTGTTGATGATTACTCTCGATATACATGGGTACACATTGTTACTTACAAACATGAAGTGCAGGAAGTCTTCAAACGTTTTTCCTCGAGGGCTTCAACCAACTTTGGTGTGAAGATCAAGCACATCAGAAGTGACAATGGAACTGAGTTCAAGAATTCCAGTCTTGATAACTATCTTGATGAACTTGGTATTACTCATGAGTTATCTGCTCCCTATACTCCTCAGCAAAATGGCGTCGTGGAGTGCAAGAACAGAACTCTTGTTGAGATGGCTCACACTATGCTTGATGAATACAAAACGCCTCATCATTTTTGGATTGATGCAATTGATACTGCGTGCCACATCATCAACCGAGTATATCTTCACAAATTCTTCAAGAAGACGGCCTATGAACTCCTCACTGACAAGAAACCCAATGTGAGTTATTTCAAAGTCTTCGATGCTAAATGTTGGATTAGAGATCCTCACCACAATTCTAAATTTGCACCGAAAGCACATGAAGGTTTTATGCTTGGTTATGGAAAGGACTCGCACACCTACAGAGTCTTCAACATTGTTCTTCACAAGATTGTTGACACTGTAGATGTGTGGTTCGATGAAACTAATGGCTCGCAAAGAGAGCACCTACCTTCTGTGTTAGATGAACCAGCACCTGAGGATTCTATCAAGTTCAAGGCAACTGAGGATGTCATTCCTACTGAAGAATCTGCTGAAGAACTCATTCCAGTTCATGAAAAACGTTGAGCTGATGCACCTGAAGAAAATGCTGAGGAAAATGGTGCTGAAGAAAATGCTGATCAAACTCCTCAGCGACAACCAGCTCATCCTCGCGTTGCAAAAGAAGTGCAAGTGGAGAAGATCATCGATGACATTAGAGCACCAGGTCCTCTCACACGCTCAAAAGCTTCACATTTATCTAACTTTTGTGGGCACTATGCTTTTGTCTCTATCACAAAGCCCTCTAAGTTAGATGAAGCATTTTTGGAGCCGGAGTGGATTCAGGCTATGCAAGAAGAATTACATTAGTTCGAGCTCAACAATGTCTGGGAACTGGTCAAACGTCTAGATCCTCGCAAACATAATATCATTGGCACAAAGTGGATCTACCGCAACAAGCAAGATGAAAATGGCCTTGTGGTGAGGAATAAGGCACGACTGGTAGCTCAAGGCTACACACAGGTTGAAGGAATTGATTTCGATGAAACTTTTGCACCTGTTGCTAGACTTGAGGCTATTTGCATATTAGTTGCTTATGCTAACCATCATGATATCATCTTATATCAAATGGATGTGAAAAGTGCATTCCTCAATGGTAAGCTTGAGGAAGAAGTATATGTTGCTCAACCCCCAGGTTTTGAAGATTCAAAGAATCCTGACAAAGTCTTCAGACTTAATAAGGCCCTCTATGGCCTCAAGCAAGCCCCTCGGGCGTGGAATGATACATTGAAGGAATTCTTCGTGAAGAATGGCTTCATACCCGGTTCACTCGACCCTACTCTCTTCACTAAATCTTATGATGGTGAACTATTTGTGTGCCAAATATATGTTGATGATATTATCTTTGGCTGTACTGACCAACGTTATAGTGATGAATTTGCCTATATGATGATTGAATAATATCAAATGTCTATGATGGGAGAGTTGAAATTCTTCTTAGGTCTTCAAATTCGTCAACAACGCAATGGCATATTCATATCTTAGGAGAAATACCTCAAAGATGTACTGAGGAAATTCGGCATGCAAGATTGCAAAGGCGTCAAAATTCCTATGCCCACAAATGGCCATCTATGCACTGATGAAAATGGTATTGACTTCGATCACAAGGTATACCGCTCCATGATTGGTTCTTTATTGTACTTATGTGCATCTAGGCCAGATATAATGCTTAGTGTTTGCATGTGTGCCCGATTTCAAGCTGCACCGAAGGAATCACACCATAAGGCTGTGAAGCATATTCTTCGATATCTAGCTCACACACCAACACTAGGATTATGGTACCCCAAGGGCTCTACTTTTGATCTCATTGGATATTCTGACTCTGACTATGCTGGTGATCGTGTGGACCGCAAGTCAACTTCTGGCACTTGTCATTTCCTCGAACGATCTTTGATCTGTTAGTCCTCGAAGAAACAGAACTGCGTATCACTGTCTACTGCGGAGGCTGAATACATTGTTGCTGGCTCTTGCTGTGCTCAACTACTTTGGATGAAGCAAACACTCCAGGACTATGGCGTCAACGTGAAGAATGTGCCTCTCCTCTGCGACAATGAGAGTGCCATCAAGATTGCTCACAACCCAGTTCAGCACTCGAAGACAAAGCACATTCAGATTCGTCATCATTTTCTTCGTGATCATGTGTTGAAGGGCGACATCTCCATCGAGCACGTGAAGACTGAAGAACAGCTAGCTGATATCTTCACTAAGCCCTTGGATGAGAAGAGATTTAGCAATTTGCGGTGTGAGCTAAATATCTTAGAATCTTCGAATGTTCTTTGAAAAGGACACACACCCTGACACTTATGCAAAATTGATGACTTAGATGTGCAACACATGAAGAAATGTTTTTCTTCAATCAATGAAGAATAACACTCTAAGTGTGAAGAAATTAATGAAGAATTTGATTCTCAGAACCCTACGAAAATTGTACGCGGTGTCTGAAATCATCATTCTTATACGGTGGGTCACGCCACCACAAAAAGTTGAAAATCTTCAATTTGAGCTTTTCCTCAGTTTTGAAATTCTTCAGTTTTTCAGATTCTTCAACTTTGCAAAATCTTCACTGTTTTCGTTGTTTTTCTTCATTGGCTATATATATATATGAGTTTATGTCCTCTACAACATTCACTTATAGCTATTTCTTCAAGTTGCTTTTTCTGCTAAGTGAATGTGATCGGACCCTTCCCCCTCTATGCTATACTCAACCCAATCTATTCACGAATTCTTCATGTGCGTTCTAATTGAAACTCGTTCAAAATCTTCACTGTGTCCTTGTCAGCTGAAGAAATTGCGAACGAAACTTTAAAACAAATCTTATCCAAATTTTCGGTTTTGCCGCTCAAACCGTTCCGCATCCCACAATGCATTATTCTATTCACCCACGATCGTACACGATCTCAACTACACAGTACGTGGGTGACACATGTCACGAGAAGGAGAAAGGGCAGGGGCACGTTCGTCCAAAATCTTCGGGCGAACAGTTTTTCACCGTGTCTATAAATACCCCTCTCCCATTCCTCACTTCATTTACTCCGCTCGATCGCTACTCTCTCACTCGAGCTCCTCAAACCCTAGCGCCGGCGCTACTCCATCGTCGCCGGTGAGGAAGAGCTTCGCTGCCTCGACCTCATCGCCGTCGTACTCGTGCCGACCGCGGAAATCTTCACTCCGCCGCCGCCGTAGCTGTCTTCCTCTGCCAAGTTAGGGCGTGGGAGATCTAACCTGACGAACTTCACATCTGTTCTTCTCAGTTCGTCGTGTTCTTCATTTCGGGTAATTAGAAGTTACTTTTATTACTCACTTTGATTCTCAAACTTTCCTGAAAATCTTCAAAGGTGTTTATTCTTCAAATCTTCACACATATGAACACCTCACACATCATATGATCTTGAACTGTTTCTCTAAGCAATCATTTTCTTCAAGATTCCCTAATTGTGTGGATCTTCGATCTGTACAACTCTGGAACCTAAGACAAGAAAGCTTAGTGAAATTCCTCAAGGTTCATCTGGTCAAATTCCTCAAAACTTGTTCTTTTTGAAAAACCTTCTGAGAATGCATATGACCTCTCCAAATTCCTCGCACCTATACTCTGTTCACAGGTACTCATGTCTGCTGCTGAATCACTAGGTTCTCATCAACTTAACTCATTTGCAGCGTTCCTCGAAGAAAAACTACATACTTCTTCAGAAAATTCGATTGCTCAAATTCCTCAACTGAAGAATATGGCAGACGGTAAGAAGCTGCAGAAAGGAGGAAAGAAACCTGAGGTTATGACTGCGTTTGAAATCCCTGAGGAAATTTATGCTGACTACTGCACACCTGATGAAGCAAAATTTGGCAAAGAAAACAAAAATCAGCGCAAGGTGCACATACAGAGGATTGAACGGAGATGGGCAAGGGAATGGAGGGAATACAGATATGTGACTCCAAAGTACATGAGGAAATTCGCCCTCAATCCTCCATGCCCAAGAGCTCCATTGGCACCTGGCCAAGTAGCTGACCCCACAAGCCTCAAACGTGGTGAGGACTTTCCTGAAGAATGGGCTAAGCGCCAAGCTAAATTGGCAAGACAAGCCAAGGAGGCGGTGAAGAAATTCAATGAGGATTCTGCCACTGCTACTGCTACTGAGGCCTCGGTCAAGCCGAGGAAATCCATGCCAAAGAAGCCTGCTCGTAAGCCAAGTGCTTCACCAACAGCGCCCTCACGGCCAAGTTCCTCAGCAATGCCCTCACGGCAAATTCCTCACACTGCTACTGCTCCACCAAAGTCCTCAGCAGCTCCTTCAAAGTCCTCAGCTCCTGTGCATCTGGCTACATGTCAAAGGACTGCTGGTTTCTCGATTGCCTCTGGTGTTTCAGCAATTTCTTCAGCTGCACCAATTTCCTCATCAGGCCCCACACTGTTGAAGACCAAAGCAACAGCTGGACGCGGTCCTCGGCCAAGTCCAAAGAAGAAACAGGTCACATTCCATGTGCCTTCTGATGATGAAGCTTCTGATGATGAACTTGCAGAAATCATCAGAGACAGACAGGTGAAGGCCGCTAGAGCCAAAGGCACATCTGTGCCACTGCTTTTGGATCCGAGGAAAATCCTCGATTACATTGATCTCTGGCACAAGGATCCAAACACCCCAATGCCTAATTTTCATTTGACTCCTGGTCAAGGTCACATGCTAACCCATTTCATCACTCAAGAGAAATGGAAGTTTGAAAAGGCAAGAGAGATCAAGAAAGCGCAATACAGAAAGGAGAAGCTCCTGAAGAAAAATGTTGTCAGAATGACACCTGAGGAACTTCTCCAGGCTCAGTCTGAAATTCAAGCCCTCAGCAAAGACTTTGATGCCTACTATGCTGATTGGCAAGAAGCTAAAGTGAGATTCATCAACCTGACGAAGAAATTCACAAATGTTGCAGCCCCAATGCAACAAGAAAACCCTCAGGCTACAGACTCTGCTCAGCCTGCTGAAGAACATGCCAGCACCCCTGATGACTTTCAACCTACTGAAGAAAATGCTAGTTCCAGGGCCGATGACTCCATTCCAGCCGCTGAAGAAATTGCCAGGGCATCCACTAGTGGTGCGCCTGAAGAAACTGAAGAGATCAGGGCAACTGCATCAGTTGCGCCTGAACAAAATCAACCAGATTCCTCAGCTCCTCCCGCGCCTACACCAACTCCAATTCTTCCATCTGCATCAGATGTGAAGAAGACCAAGGCTATAGAGCGAGCTGCAATGAAGAAACGGAAGGCATCAGCTGCGTCAAATTCTTCGGCTGCGAAGAAAATGAAGCCAATGACCAGCTCATTTGAAAATCCTATTGATGATGTTCCAATTTCATCCATGCCATCAAAGGACCTTGTTCCTTTTGGTGAAGACTATGAGATCCCAAGAGGATCTGATGAAGAAAATCATTCTGCTGCTTCGTCAGAGCAGATTGATGAAGAAATTGAAGTGGATGCAATCCCTTCAACGCCAGTCATTTCCTCACCTATGCCTCAGTTCACAGCTGAAGAGGCTGGTGTTGAGGAAATTGAAGATGAAGATGTGGATATAGGATGCACCACACCTGTGATGAATGATGACTTTTGGGAAAGTCAGCATCCCAATACTCCTCTCTTCACCCCTATCCAACAGATTCCTCAGTCCCCTGCACCAACAGTTCAAATGGGCTCTGAAGAAATTCAACCCACTCCCTCTGTGCATGAAGACATTCCAGCCACTAGTGCTGAAGAACCTCTTACTGCTGATCCTCAGGTTGCAGAAGAAGAGGAACCAGAAATTCCTTAGCCTGAAGAACCTGAGCTCGCGATTCCTGAGGTGGTAATGCAACTCACTGACACACCTCTGCCAAAGCCGAAGAATCCGTTCTCAAGTAAACAGAAGTTCAAGGCTAAAGACTTCTTTGCCGAGCATGTATTCTTCACAGATTACAACCCCTATGACTCTGCTCGCATAAGGAAGAGGCGTTTCTGGACTGCTAGTCAAGCCAACTTCTATTCCTCTGTGCTGTTTGACAAAGACAAAATCTTCTTCTATTCCTCTGTGCTGTTTGACGAAGATAAAATCTTCGATCATGAACATATTCCTCATGTGGATATGGAATCTCTGCCATGCTTCGAGCCAGTCCTCAGTGTTCTTCACGATGCAGGATTACTAAATTTCTGCATGGACATTTGCGATTGGAATGAAGAACTCATTCTTCAGTTCTACGCGACACTGCATATCACTGGAGACGCTGAAGATGTCAACTCATGGGTGTTGGATTGGATGACAGAAAACACTCACTACAAGGCACCGGCAACTGAATTGCTTCGTGTCCTTCCTCTCAATCCTCCCCATGACAGTGCACGTTGCACCTACAGTGACCCTGAACTGACAAATCACTATATGCAAGTGCTCATGAAGCCTTTGAAGCCTGGGCAGGCCCCACGAACCAAATTCCTCGTCAAGGAATTACTCTATGTGCCTCGGATTGTCTATCGCATTCTGACAAAGACAATGAGTCCTATCAAAGGCCACAACTCAAATGATGAAGAAGTCGTTGGCATCATGAAGAATATGCTTTTCAACATCATTCATGACGTTCCCGTCAACTTCCATGATTTCTTCATGAGGACTATGGCCAATATTGCTATGTCACCATTCGAGCTGAAGCCCTATGCGCCTTGGATTATGAGATTCATCAGGGCAAGATCTTCACTGAATTACAAAGCTGACACTCTGAACCACGGTAGCTACTTGCCCCCCATTGAAGTCCTCAAACGGACAGTTTCATCAGCTGATGATAAAGGCAAGGCAGCTGCTGTGATCGATGAAGGCATTCGTCCATTGGATGGTCAATTTCGCAAGGCTGCATCTTACTCTACCAATGACGACTCTGCCACACATGACTCTGCCGCAAATACCTCAGCCAGGAAAAATCCTCAAGCCACAGCACCCAGGGTGATGACTGACTGTGAGTTACTCCTCAGTCTTCATCAAAAGGTTGATCGCAATCACAAATGGGTAAAGCATCAGTTTGGTGCACTTCTTCACAATATGACCTCAACACACAATGCAGTGAAGAAGAACCAATACTACCTTCATGAAACCTTCAACCGCACCTGGGCTGTCCTCACTCAAGTCTATAGCGCTGAAGAACTGAAGACTATGGGTCTCAAGGAAGAATTTGACTGGTCTGCACCTCCTCCGAAGAAATTCAAGAGGGTCAAAATTCCTCCACTGGTGGCCAGCTCTTATTCTTCATCGCGTGCCACTGATGAGTATGAAGATTTGGACGACACTGCGGCAGGCCCCGCTACAACAAACAACCCCGACAACGCTGGCGCTCCTCCATCGACTTGAAATTCTTCAGGGGCATTAGTCCTCAGTTTCAATCCATTTGGTCATTTGATGACAAAGGGGGAGAAATCTGAGTTAGTCTTCAAGCGGGTCTATATTAAGAGCATTTTTTAAGTTACAACTCTCGTTCTTCTGAAACTTTTATTTGGATCGAGTTGTAATCTTAAACCTGATGGTGCGCTGATACTTTTGTTGCATTATGCTTTGCATGCTTATTCCTCGTTAATGACATTGCACACATGCTGAATCTCATCAGGCACCATATTTCATCATGCATTTCAAATTGTTCATATTATATATCAAATGCGTGTATGAATTACAAGATATAGGGGGAGATCTCCATGATTCAACTATTCAAATGTGCATTGCCTCAAA
This sequence comes from Triticum aestivum, assembly GCF_018294505.1. NCBI lineage: Eukaryota > Viridiplantae > Streptophyta > Magnoliopsida > Poales > Poaceae > Triticum > Triticum aestivum. The sequence goes on from NC_057801.1 coordinate 238,313,920, forward strand.
CGCAAATTCCTCACTATGCACATCTTCAGGGGGAGTTCTTCTATATCTTGCTATCAAATTCCTCAATATCAGTATTTACACTTCATACATTTATCACCGCTGAAAACTTAACCTATATTGTCATCAATCACCAAAAAGGGGGAGATTGTAAGTGCATCTAGTGCCCCTTAGTGATTTTGGTGTATTGAAGACTTATAGGTTAAGGGACTAATGCGTTTGTGAGTGTACACAGGTCTATAAGTCTATGAGGAGTTTGATATTTACAGAGAAAGCGACCCCTAAAAATGAAGTTCTTCGACTGAAGACTTTGATATTCTGAAGACTTTCTGAAGACTTTGAAAGTGAAGAAATTGGTGTGACCTTGAAGACTTGGTATTCATTTGTGGAACATGAAGCGTGAAGACTTTTGTTTTCGTAGTTTCATTTTCTCTTTCTTGAGTCATAGGAAACACCGTACTTTTAAAGGGGGTCGAGGAAATACTAAGGAAAAATTTCCATGTGATGCTCAACTCAAAATCCTACACCTACCAATCCCTTCGAGTGAAGCCTTTGGAAATCTCATACAGTTCAGTCACTTTCTTCAGTGACAGAGACGAAGTTCTTCTGGTCGCTGATGAATTTGTTCTAACTGAGGAGTTAGGAATTCGCCAGTGCGAATTGCCTACACAGTGAGGAACATGATAGCCCTGAGGAATTTGTGAGTCAAATTTCCGACCGTTGCTATGCTGCGCGCCAGCTGTCCCAAAATATCTTATCCACCTAACGGTCATACCATTGAAGGGCATTTATGTCTTATCATGTCGGGCTGCTCCCTAGGCTATAAATATCCGCCCCCTACAACCACTAGCTGGTTGGCTGCTCCGAGAGAACTTGACACTTGTCATTTGAGAGCAACCCATCCTCCGAGGACTTTGAGCGAAAATCATCAAGTGAGGAAAACCCAAAACCAAACCCCTACAAACCCAAAATGATTGAGCATCACTGAAGAAATTGATCCTGCGTGGATCCAACGCTTGTTACCTTTGAAGACTGTGCTTCTTCCAGACGGTTAGGCGTCATGATCTAGAGCATCCAAGAGGAATTGTGGATCGCCGAGTGACCAAGTCTGTGAAGGTTTGGAAGTCACCTGAAGACTTACCACGAGTGATTGGACGAGGTCTGTGTGACCTTAGTTCAAGGAGAATACGGTGAGGACTGGGTGTCCTGAGCTGCGTGCTCAGCGACTGGGTGTCCGGGACTGTGTGTCCTCGAGTTTAAATACTCAGCCGCTCCAACCAGACGTACAACTGAGACAACAGTTGGAACTGGTCTACCAAATCATTGTCTTCACCAACCTAACTGGTTCTATTTCCTCAACCCTTTCATTTCCTCATTACTGTGTTGAGTGTTTGTTCATATCTATGCTTGAAGACTTTGACTGAAGACTTTCTCAATTTCCTCAGTTCAATTTCTTCAGTCTGTTTGTCTTCATCTTATGTTATCCTGTGATTACGCTTTCTGTACTCTGTGCTAGTCTTCATTTCATCATGATGACCATGCCTGTATTCTGTTATGCTTACTTCTGAGTACTTATTCCGCTGCAAGTAGTTCTTCACTAAGGAATTTCCTCACCGGCAAATTCCTCAGTGAAGAATTCATAAAAATCGCCTATTCACCCCCCCTCTAGTCGATATAACGCACTTTCACGACGTGTGTATATAAAGGGACGACCTGACGGCGATTCAGGACAAGAGACAACAGATCGAAAGCTAGGCCAAGCGAACTCGCTCCCTGGTAATCGAAACATAAGCAATACCACCTCAAACTGGATTAGGCCTTTACCTTCACCACAAGGGGCCAAACCAGTATAAACTCCCGTGTCCTTTATCCCGTTTTAACCTTTTTAAGCTACCTAGTTGCGATGGCTCCACGACTAAGTCCTTTTGCTAGGACATCTGCCGTGACCTTTCCACAACAGTTGGCGCCCACCGTGGGGCCAGCGCATGGTGGTTTTGAGTTCTTGAAGGGCAGCTTCGAAGGGCTCAAGGGATACGCTGTGGGCCGGATGACCAAGAGTCGTCGCGGCAAGCTCTACATCAACAACGCAGGCTGGGGCACCGAGGCTGGCTCAATTGAGTACAAGTACCGGGTCCTCTTCGGTGGAATCCACATCTTCATCGGCAAGATCGGCGAGCCGGGCCCTGAGCTGGACATCTGCACCGACATCATCGAGACGGCTCATCACGCGAGACCTGCCTGAGCTCAGCCCGCCGTGAAGCGTGCCTTCATGGAATGCATCCATGGAGCGGAATCTGGTGAAGGATCTATATCTGGCGGTGAGACGGTCGTCAACTCTGATGGTGAATCATCCATGGGCGAGACTAATTCGTTGTATCAGCTGCAAGATGGCGTGCTTGGGGGCTATTCCGATGGCAACAGTATTCCGGACCCCTATGAGCTGCCAAACAGAGTTGGGATCTTCATGGCTGGGACGCAGCCTGGGCAAAATTCTTCAACCTCCGCGGAGATGATTTCCGGGTCAGCAACAGTGACAGCAGCCGGGGCAGGAGGCCCTGTGCGCCCGCCAGCTCAGGTCTTGATGGATTTAATGGATAAATTGACGGCTCTGTTAACCGCCGTGGTCAATCCAGAGAATCAAGCTCAGCATGATGCGGAGGTGGCAAAGTTACGTGATGAGGTAGCACTGGCCAAGGAAGACCTGGCGGTAGAGGACGTCAGGATAGCCGCAGAACGAGCTATGTTAGACGCTCAGGCCCAACGGATTCATTCAGAAGCTTTCCGGCTTACGATGGATCAAAACGCATGAAATGAAGTCATGAGGAGGAGGCACCAGACACGTTTACCTCCGGTTTATGAGGCGAGAAACCTCTTTTGCACGCCTGGTGTGGGGCCTAGTAACCCGCCGAAGATAATCCGGCTGCGGCACCTAGAGTTCGGTCACCGGCTCAACCACGCGTGACAGAACCCCCTCATCTGCATACCGCTCCGCCTCAGCATGTGCCAACACCACCGGGTCATTACTCCAATCCTCTGGAGAACATGATTGCTCCGGCAGCGCGATTAGCGGCTCTCCCGGTGGATGGCGAGTCTCCGTCAGCGATTGAAACATGAAGGGTCAGGGAACTTCTTTAGACAGCATTGGCGCAACAGGAGGCATATTCTTATAGTCGAGATAGGATTCACTCGACCCCTCGCCCAAGCTAGAGCCGAAGCTATAGCAGGCACATGGACTCACCAGCCGTTTCAAGCAACGCCCAGCACCGAGACCAGCCGCGTGGGCATGACCCAGCGCGTGATGGAGCTCCTAATTTGGTTGATCGGGACAGAGTGCGTCAAGAAGCTGAGTAGGCAGCTCAGTAGGTGGCTCAACGGGCGGCTTACCAGCCCCTTCCGGTTTATCCAACGACCTCGGTTGAGGCAGGCGTAACCTCAAGATCTACGGGTGTACCCTGTTTGGTGTCGGCTTTGCATAATGAGCGTTTTCCCAAAGATTTCAAGGGACCTCAAAAGGTACCTAATTACACGGCCGACTTACCCCCTGAGGCGTGGATTGAAAGTTATGAGATGGCCATGGAGCTACTGGAGGTCAGTGATGCTGCGTGTGCGAAATACTTCACCATGATGCTGGATGGAATGGCCCGTACTTGGTTAAAAGGGCTGCCGGCTAACTCCATCGGGTCATGGGCTGAGTTAAAAGCCCTGTTCATTCAGAACTTTAAGGACACATGCAAGCAGCCCATGTCCATTGTGGGCTTGGCTACTTGCAAGCAAGAGAAAGGTGAATCAACGACCCATTGGGTGCGCCGGGTCAAAGCCATTATACATTCATCCGATAACATGAATGCCGGCTCTGTGGTCTTAATGTTGGAGAAAAATTGCCGTTTTTTGCCTCTGAAGCAGAAGCTGGGGCGGCTCAAGCGCGATTGTAATGATATGGGCCCGCTGATGGCGGCTCTAATCATGTATGCCGACTCTGATAGTACCAAGGACCCCGAGTCTGATGATGAGAAGACAACGAAGGGAAAGAAGAACGGTAACGCCAAGGGTCAGCAGGATAACCCGACGAATCAGGGAGGCAATGGTAAACGCAAGTGAAAGTGCCAGTATCGACTAGAGGGGGGGGGTGAATAGGCGATTTTTATGAAAGTCTTCAAAACTTAGAAGTTTCAAAGACAAACAACAAAAATAACCTAATTGATATGCAGCGGAAGATAAACTACCCTGAACAAGCCATAGTCTAGTATGTAATGATGTGAAAGTACAGGACTAATAGCAATGAGGTAGTAAGGATCAAGATGGAAGATAGTGTGAAGCCAATCAACAATAGTAGTCAAGCAATGAAGTCAAATAGATAAACAGATAGGCAATGACTTCACGAAGACAAACTAAAGTAAAGTTGGGAAGGGATAGAACCAGTTGCTTGTTGAAGACACATGATTTGTTGGACCAGTTCCAGTTGCTGTGACAACTATACGTCTCGTTAGGGAGGCTGAGATAACACAGAAGACCGTGTCTTCACCTTATTCCCCTTGAGCTAAGGACACCCAGTCCTCGCCCCATCACTCTGGTAAGTCTTCAAGGGAGACTTCCAAACCTTCACAGACTTCGTTCACCGGCAATCCACAATGACTCTTGGATGCTCAGAACGCGATGCCTAACCGGCTACAGGATTCACAGTCCTCAAGTGTAATAAGTCTTCAGGTCACACAGACAGAAAGACTTCAGTGATGCCTAACACTCTTTGGCTCTGGGTGTTTGGGCTTTGTCCTCGCAAGGATCTTTCTCTCTCAAATGCTTCGAGGTGGGTTGCTCTCAAACGACAAAAGCCGTGCACAAACTCTGAGCAGCCACCAATTTATGGTGTAGGGGGTGGGCTATTTATAGCCACTAGGCAACCCGACCAGATTTGTCCAAAATGACCCTGGGTCACTAAGGAATTGACACGTGTTCCAACGGTCAGATTTCAAACACACGCGACAACTTTACTTGGTCTACATGCAAAGCTGACTCATCCAGCTCTGGATAAGATTTGCTCTCATTATCTTCGCTCGAAGACATAGGATTTGAGTTGAGCATCATATCAGTCACTCTGACTTAGTTCACTTGGACCCCGCTTAACAGTACGGTGGTTCCTATGACTCAACAAAGAAGAAAAGGAAACAACGAAACCACACAGTCTTCACGCTCCAAAGTCTTCACCCAATGTCTTCTCATGTCATAGTCTTCAATATGAATATCTTCTCTTACCACCATTGTCTTCAAATGTCTTCATACATTTTTAGGGGTCATCTCCGGTAGGTAAACCGAATCAATGAGGGACACTACCTGCGTTATCCTGCAATTCTCACAAACACATTAGTCCCTCAACCAACTTTGTCGTCAATACTCCAAAACCAACTAGGGGTGGCACTAGATGCACTTACAATCTCCCCCTTTTTGGTGATTGATGACAAACTGGTTGAAGTTTTCAACGGGGATAAAGTATGTGAAATTGTAGGAATAGGGAATTGTCTTCATAAGTTGCAAGGGCTCCCCCTAAAGATGTGCATATAAGTAATTTGCTTTTGGAATGCAAATGCACATAGCAGGTTGTACTTGTGGAGATCCACTTCAACTTATGAAGATAATTCATCATGCATGAAATGATATAGCAAGTAAAATGACATGCACAATGAAAAATGGATGTCTGCAGAATGATCTAAGTGCGGAAGTTATCATCGCACATGCGGGATTTATCATCGCATCATAGTAGAGCAAATAAGTAGCAGAAGTAGCAGACGACCATCAAGTTTAGGTGTTACAACTCAAAGAACCAAATGTTTCAAAATGCAAGAGTTTTAAGCACGCAGCAAAATATAATGCAACCGCCCATATGAACCCGCTTGAAGACTATCAACTCATACACTTCTCCCCCTTTTGTCAGTAAGGACCAAGAAGGTTTGAAGAATAGAGCATCTACTCGTCATCATGAGTAGGTGAAGCAGCATGGTTGTTGTCGTTGGTTGGCGGTGCAGATGAGCTTGGTGCAGTGTCGATGCGCGCAGTAGGAGGAGGTGGTGAAGTAGCATCATCTTCATGATTGATCACTCTGGCATTAACTGTTGCCGCGGAAGAAGAATATTCAGAGTCTTCAAGAGATGGAGTGCGACGTAAGACAACAGTCCGTGGAGGAGTGGAGTCAAACTGGAATCTTTCATTGAAGCCATCGTCTTGAAGATCAGCTTCAGCACTGAGCAGGGTTAAACTCTTCCATGATCACCGGCAAGTTTCATGAGGAACAAAGGCATTCTTGGTGGCAAGGTTGCGAATGCGATTGACATCCACCAAGAGGCTTTGCATCTGTCTCTTGAGCCAGAAATGATGCTTATCCTGTTTCTGATGAAGAGCCACAAGAAGTTCTCGGTCGTTGAGAACGCGAGAACGCTTCCGAGGCCTTTGCACAATGGTGCTTTCAGTAGCTTCAGTGGGTGCACGATGAGGTAGACGAGTGTTACCAGCCAGTGGATAGATTCGTGTTGCTGCTTGAACACCTTCAATAGGCTGAGTGAAGCTTTGGTGCTCAACATTCTGAAGACAAAGAGGCGTCTTAGCAGGGTCAGAGTATGCAACATCAACTGACATATCAACCTCTGGCAGAAAGATTATATGATTGTGAGCAGAGGGCTGATAATTGACAGATGAGTGTCGCTTGATGAGGCGCATGACCCATGGAGCATAAAACTTCAGACCAAACAGGTCAGAGCCGGAAGCAGCAAGTTGCCTGATGAAGAATTCCTGAGTGTTGAAGCTGATGCCATTGAGAATATAGAAGACCAAAGTCTTCATAGCTCCTTCAAGCTTGGCCGCTGATGAGTGTCCTTTGACTGGCCATAGAGTTCGCCTGATGATATGATATATGGTGCGAGACAGATACTCAAGGTCTTCAACAAAGAAATGTGTGGGATACTCAGCGTCAGATGGCAAAGGCTTCATCATGCTCAACATCTGGCTAATATTGGGTTCTGGTTTATGAAAGATGCTTTCCACAACATTCCGGTGTAGCTGACAGTCAGGTTCATATAGTTCTCCAAGAGTGGCTAGCCCTGTATGCTCAATGATATCCATAGCTTTGGCTTCATGATGAACATTTCCAGTCATCCACTCAAGAACCCATGTCTTGATGTCCCTCTAGTAGCCACGAATGTGCAGAGTGGCATAGAATTGAAGCAATAGCTCTTCATTCCAATGTTCTTTGTCTGTCACAAAGTGGAGCAGACCAGCATCACGAAGGCAATCAAGTGCTTCTTCTAAGCACGGAAGTCCAGCAATAGCTTCAGTGTCAAGGCGCATGTGAGGGAAGATGCGCCCTTGATCATATAGTACGCAGGAGTAATAGCTTCTCTGCTGATATCTCCAGAACCGATCTGATGATATCCTTGGCTTGGGGTAGGGGTTCTTGGCGCTGTCAAAGAAGGTATTGTGGCTTTTGAAACCATTAGCATTGAAAGACCCTGGTGAGTTGGCAGTACATGGAAACCTTGGCAACCTGGGCTTTGGCTTCTGGACCTAAGGCCTATGCTCAATATGATAGTCAAATTGAGGTCCTGAGGCAGTAGGCGGAGGCACCAGAATGGGCCATCGGACAGTGACAAGCTGACCATAATTGTATGCTTGCTCAATGGTGTGAGGCCTTGGTGGCGGAACAGGAGCAGGGGCAACATCAGAGGAGTCAGGCTGCACAACAGGTGCTTCAGGAGCAGTTGTCATATTGGCTTCAGGTGCAACATCCTCATTGGCTTCAGGTGCAGCAACGTCATTGGTGTTAGGTGGAGCACCCTCATTGGCTTCAGGTGCAGCAACCTCATTGGTTTCAGGTGCAGCATCCTCAGTGTTTTCAGGTTCAGTGCCCACACTTGCTTCAGGCACACTAGTTGGTGCAGGCTCCACATTAGCGTCAGCCATGACTACGTCATTGGCTTCATTGGCGTTGGTGGTGGCAGCCTCAATATTGTCAACCTCCTCTTGACGAACAGGAGGGTCGGGCACAAGCACGTTCTCATCTGGAACTGCTTCTTCTTCAATCGCTGGGGGAGTAGGCACACGTACTTCTTCTTCACAGCCTCAATCACTGTCTGCCACCCTTCCTTGCTGATTTTTCCGCAGCCATGAACTTCAAGCTGAAAGGCTTCAATACGTTCAAAAGCTTCAGAGATTTACGCTTGCTGGTCAAGCAGGAACTGGCTTCAGGAGAATTTATGTGATGTTGTACGTATTCTGCAAACGAATGCAGACTATGAGAACCAAGGGATTCTCCCACGGACATGTACCTGTGATAGCATTAGAGATGCGAGGGAAGGGGAAGAGGTCATATGCATTCTCAGAAGATTTTGAAGATAAATCAGGTTGAAGACATTGACCTCATGATGCGAAGACATTCACTTATATAGGTGAGTTGGTTCCAGATTTGTACCAATCCGTGAATAAGTACAAGTGAGGAATCAAACTAGACAGGAATCTAAGTGAATCGACTAGGCGGTATGAGATGCAGACATAATAGATCTAACTTGAACAGACAGAAACTACTTTCGGTAAACAGGATGAATCTTGAAGATCAAAAAGGTGGTAAAAATAGAGTTATAATTACCGCACGAAGAACTGCTAGATGGAAGAATAGGAGACCGAACAGTTCATCCCACCGTGCCCTAACTTGGCGACGGAGGACACCTATGGCGACGGCGGAGAGGACGATGTCCGCGGCCGGCGTGAGGACGGCGTCAGAGAAGTCGCGGCAGCTAAGCGCTTCGTCGCTGGCATCGTCGCGAGCTAGCGGTGGTGCTAGGGTTTTTACGGAGGTGGATAGGTGGAAGAAAGATTTCTTTACCGCAGGGGACAAGTATTTATAAGTAGGTGAGAGACACAGCGCAATTACGCTGGTGCCCCTGTTGGTTCACATCTGAGGGGCACGTGGCACGCATGCAACATGCTCAGGGTTGTCCCACGTTCCCACGCCCACCAGGCATGTCGGAGAGTTGTTCCGGCTTCTCCGGATTTCAACAATAAAGATAAGTCATTTAAAACAGATTTAATGTTTGTCTCTTTGCCTTCTGCTGACTAGGACGCAGAGAAGACATTCGACAGTTTCAATAGAATGCATATGATTTGGACAGATAGATTTTGAGATAGGAAGCATAGAGAGGTTAGGGTCCGATCACATTCACTTAGTTAAAAAAAATCTTGAAGACATAGCTATAAGTGAATGCTGTAGAGGACACAACACTAGTATATATATATATCAGAAACCAATCAAATCATCATAATGCAGAAAGTCATGAAGACAAATTGAAACTGAAGACAAACCAAATGGGAAGTCATTGCAATATAACGCCTTGAGTAAAACACTTTGAACAAAAAGAGTTGGTGGTGGCGTTACCCACCGTATAGGAAGTATTAGACCCAGACACGGCGCACAATTATCGTGGCGCTCCGAAGTCAAGTTCCATGTTAATATATTCACACTCAGAGTGTAAATCTTCATTGATTGAAGATATACATTACTTTGTGTGTTGCACATCTAAGTCATCAACATGCATAAGTGTTAGGATGTGTGCCTGATCACAGGACATTAGAGGATTCCAAGATATTTAGCTCACACCGTAACTTGCAAAACCTTTTCTCATCCAAGGGCTTTGTGAAGATATCTGCCAGTTGCTCTTCAGTGTTGACGTGAATGATATCGATATCTTTCTTCATAACATGATCTCTGAGAAAGTGATGACGAATTTCAATGTGCTTTGTCTTCGAGTGTTGGACTGGATTGTTGGCTATTTTGATGGCACTTTCATTGTCGCAGAAGAGAGGTACTTGTTTCAGATTTATACCATATTCCTTGAGAGTTTGCTTCATCCATAGAAGCTGAGCACAACAGGATCCAGCAGCAATGTATTCAGATTCAGCAGTTGAGAGTGATACACAGTTCTGCTTCTTCGAAGACCAACAGACAAGTGATCGACCAAGAAAATGACATGTGGCTGATGTTGACTTGCGATCCACCTTGTCACCAGCATAATCAGCATCCGAGAATCCAACCAAATCGAATTTTGAGCCCTTGGGATACCATAATCCGAGTGTTGGGGTGTAAGCCAAATATCGAAGAATTCGCTTCACAGCTAAGTGATGCGATTCCTTTGGTGCCGCTTGGAATCGAGCACACATGCAAACACTAAGCATAATATCTGGCCTAGATGCACATAAATAAAGCAAAGAACCAATCATGGAGCGGTATACCTTTTGATCGAACTCTTTACCATTGTCGTCGGGACCAAGATGGTGTTTGGCTGGCATAGGCGTCGTGTAGCCTTTGCAGTCTTCCATTCCAAACTTCTTCAGACAGTCTTTTAGGTATTTCTCTTGAGATATGAAGATGCCATTCCTTTGCTGACGAATTTGAAGACCAAGGAAGAACTTCAGCTCAAACATCATGGACATTTGATATTGCTGTTGCATCATGTACCCAAACTCATCATTGTACTTCTGGTTGGTGCAGCCGAAGATTATGTCATCCACATATATTTGGCACACAAACAGTTCACCATCATATGTCTTCATGAAGAGTGTGGGATCGGGGGATCCAGGTTTGAAGCCTTTGCTCTTCAGGAAGTCTTTGATTGTATCATACCAGGCACGAGGAGCTTGTTTGAGGCCATACAGTGCTTTGTTTAGCTTGTACACCATATCAGGATGTTTTGGATCTTCAAAGCCAGGTGGTTGTGCGACATATACTTCTTCTTCAATCTTTCCATTGAGAAATGCACTCTTTACATCCATTTGATATAGAAAGATATTGTGATGATTAGCGTAGGCTAGCAGTATATGAATAGCTTCAAGCCTAGCAACAGGAGCAAAAGTTTCATCGAAGTCAATTCCTTCAACTTTAGTGTATCCTTGAGCCACAAGACGTGCTTTGTTTCCGACGACTTGACCATGCTCATCTTGCTTGTTTCGATATATCCATTTTGTTCCAATAATGTTATGCTTGCAAGGATCAGGTCGCTTGACAAGTTCCCAGACATTATTCAGTTTGAACTGTTGAAGTTCTTCTTGCATGGCTTGAATCCATTCAGGTTCCATAAAAGCTTCAGCAACTTTCTTGGGTTCTGATATTGACACAAATGAAAAGTGACCACAGAAGTTTGCTAGCTGTGTTGCTCTTGATCGAGTGAGCGGACCAGGTGCATTGATACTGTCAATTATATTCTCTATTTGAACTTCATTTGCAACACGAGGATGAACAGGACGAAGATTTTGCTCTAGCTGATCATTGTCATCATTGGGAGGATTGTCTTCGGTCTGAGCATTGTCTTCAGGTTGATTTGGTGCAGAGATGATAAGTTCCTCTTCAGGCTGTGCTTCAGAGGGCATGATTTCACCAGTTCCCATCAGCTTGATAGAATCGTTTGAAGGAGCTTCATCAAGTGTGCTTGGCATAATCTCTCTCTGTGAACCATTGGTTTCATCAAATTTCACATCCACAGTTTCAACGATCTTGTAGAGATAAAGGTTGAAGACTCTGTAGGAGTGTGAATCCTTTCCATAGCAAAGCATGAAGCCTTCGTGAGCCTTAGGTGCAAATTTTGACTTGTGATGGGGATCCTTTATCCAGCATCTTGCTCCAAATACTCTGAAGTAACTGACGTTCGGCTTCTTGCCAGTAAGTAGCTCATATGATGTTTTGTTCAGAAGCTTATGAATGTACACACGGTTGATGATGTGACATGCTGTATCAATAGCTTCAGGCCAGAACTTTCTTGGTGTCTTGTACTCATCTAGCATTGTTCGAGCCATCTCGATGAGGGTTCTGTTTTTGTGCTCAACAATGCCGTTTTGCTGAGGTGTGTACGAAGCAGAGAACTCATGAGTGATTCCCATTGTATCCAGATACAGATCAAGTCCAGTGTTCTTGAATTCAGTGCCATTGTCACTTCTGATGTGCTTGATCTTCACGCCATAATTGTTCATTGCTCGATTTGTGAAGCGCCTGAAGACATCTTGCACTTCAGTCTTGTAAAGAATTATATGAACCCATGTGTATCTTGAGTATTCATCAACAATGACGAAGCCATAGAGACAGGCAGTTGTTGTGAGGGTGGAGTAGTGCATAGGTCCAAATAAGTCCATGTGTAACAGCTCGAACGATTGAGATGTTGTCATGATTGTTTTCGAGGGGTGCTTTGCCCTTGTCATCTTTCCAGCTTCACAGGCACCACACAGATGATCCTTCTTGAACTTGACATCCTCGATGCCAATGACATGCTTCTTCTTGACGAGTGAGTGTAAGTTCCTCATGCCAGCATGTCCCAGCCTTCGATGCCAGAGCCAGCATTCTGAAGCTTTTGTGAGAAGACATATGGCAAGCTATGGACCTGCTGAGAAATCTACCATGTATAGATCATCTTTTCGATACCCTTCAAAGACTAGAGATTTGTCAGATTCCATTAGTACAAGGCAATGATATTTGCCAAATATCACAATCATGTTCAAGTCACAAAGCATTGAGACAGACATTAAGTTGAAACCAAGGGATTCAACAAGCATCACTTTATCCATGTGTTGATCCTTTGAGATTGCAACTCTACCTAGACCCAATACCTTGCTTTTACCAGTGTCAGCAAATGTAATGTGACTCTTGTCGGATGGACGTAAGGTTGAGTCCATGAGAAGACTTCGATCACCAGTCATATGATTTGTGCATCCACTGTCCATAATCCATTCAGAAGCTTTTGGTGATGTACCCTACAGTGCAGTTAGGAGGATAGGCTTCACACGAATGTTGTGAAGCATATGCATTTGATACATATAGGGACAGTCACAGCTTATATCACGGTTAGGACATCATATGACTGATAAGAGATTCAGGTGCGAGGAATATAGAATGACATTTTAATCGTGCGTCCTAAATGAGTTTTAGGTCCCCAGCAATAGTATCGGACGCCATTGATTGCTGGCTGGAGACCGTTTTCTACAAAAGAGAGTTAGTTCTTCTTTGCCACCCACATCTTCAGTGGGGGCTTAGAAGCAATGAGTCTAAGTGCAGCATCTGAGAATTTTGGCTTTGAAGCCCTAGCAAATAGCCTTGCAGGAGATGAATGATACTCATATGAATAAGCAGAAAAGTTCTTAGTCCTATGAACATAGCGGTTCGAAGATACACGCTCATATTCATAGGTCTGAGCATGATTTCCCTGCAAAACATTGGCGTTAGGGTGACTCATGTGAGTCCTGTATCTGTATGAAGCCTTTGGGCCACATGAAGCTATTGGTCTGGGGTTTGTCTTCTTCCTTGGTGGTGTCATGACGACATTCACAGGAAGATTCTCAATGTACCACTTAGGTACCCAGATCTTCTTCATAGGTGGTCCATTCCTGCAGTTAGTACCAATGTACCTGGCAAAAACTTCACCATTCTGATTTTTGAACAGCTTATAGTTTGCATCAAAGGATTCATCAATGATAATAGGATTAGCACAGGTAAAGCCAGATAAAGTGGATGGATCTACTGAAGGTTCCTTTGCAGCAACCCATGTGATTTTGGGGTACTGCTCAGGCTTCCAGTACGAGCCATCAACATTCATTTTCCTTTCGAACCCAACACCCTCTTTCCTAGGGTTTCGGTTCAGAATCCGCTTTTTGAGGACATCGCAGAGAGTCTGATGTCCCTTCAAACTTTTGTACATCCCTGTTTCAAGCAATGTCTTCAACATAGCATTTTCATTAGCAACAGCAGTGGTATCCTCCGCAGAGGGGTTAGTAACCACATCAGTAGGTGAAGACAATGAAACAGTAGCAGTAGTGGAACATTCAGCAATAGATGTAGTGTTATCACGCTTAATGCATTTTAGACATGGTGGTTCAAATCCATCCTGAGCGAAACTGATCTATTGAGCGCGAAGTGACTCATTCACCTTTTGAAGATCTTCATGAGCCGCTCTCAATTTCTCAAGCTCTTGTTTCCGTTGAAGATAATCATAGGAGAGCCTTTCATAAGTAGTTGAGAGCGATTCATGACGACCTTCAAGTTCTTGGTACTTAGCATGAAGATTTTTTATGTCATCAACTAAGGACTATGAACGTGTCACTTCAGCGTCCAACAGGTCATCACTTTTGTCTAACAGTTTTTGAGTATGTTCCATAGCCTTTTGTTGTTCAGTTGCAATTTTAGCAAGTGTTTTGTAGCTAGGTTTGGATTCACAATCAGAGTCATCTTCACTTGAAGTTTGAAAGTAAGCATCGCGTGATTTTACCTTGGCACCACGTGCCATGAAGCAGTAGGTGGGAGTAGGATCGTCTTCGTCATTAGCTTCAGCATTGGTGTGGACGTCATTGTCTTCAGTGTTGAAGATGGACTTGGCAACATAAGCTGTGGCTAGAGCCAGACTTGCAACGCCAGGGTCAAACTCCTCTCCAGACTCCACCTCCGCCTCCTCCAAAGCAGACTCCTCCTCTGAATCCATTTCCTTTCCAACAAAAGCACGAGCCTTGCCAGATGAGCTCTTCTTGTATGATGAAGACTTGGAAGAAGACTTAGAAGACTTTGAGGATTTCTTCTTCTTCTTGTCATCGGAATCATATTCCTTGCTTTTCTTCTTCTTCTTCTCATTGTCCCACTATGGACACTCAGATATGTAGTGACCAGGTTTCTTGCACTTGTGGCAGGTTCTCTTCTTGTGATCATGTGTGGAAGCTTCATCATTTCTTGAGCTAGATCGTGAAGACTTTCTGAAGCCTTTCTTCTTTGTGAATTTCTGGAACTTCTTCACAAGCATAGCAAGTTCCCATCCAATGTCTTCAGGATCTTTAGAACAGCAGTCAGATTCTTCTTCAGATGAGGAAACAACTTTCGCCTTCAAAGCACGAGTTCGGCCATAGTTTGGGCCATAGATATCTCTTTTCTCAGATAGCTGGAACTCATGTGTGTTGAGCCTCTCAAGTATATCAGACGGATCGAGTGTCTTGAAGTCAGGACATTCTTGTATCATGAGGGCAAGGGTGTCAAAGGAGCTATCAAGTGATCTCAGCAGTGTCTTGATGATTTCATGCTTGGTAATCTCAGTTGCGCCAAGAGCTTGAAGTTCATTTGTGATATCAGTGAGGCGATCAAACGTGAGCTGGACATTTTCGTTGTCGTTTCTCTTGAAGCGGTTGAAGAGGTTGCGAAGAACACTGATTCTTTGATCTCCCTGAGTTGAAACGCCTTCGTTGACCTTGGATAGCCAGTCCCAGACTAGCTTCAACGTTTCCAGAGCACTCACACGGCCATACTGTCCTTTGGTCAGATGACCACAGATGATGTTCTTTGCAGTAGAGTCCAGTTGAATGAACTTCTTGACATCAGTGGGGGTGACACCTTCACCAGTTTTGGGAACGCCATTCTTGACGACATACCAGAGGTCGACATCAATGGCTTCAAGATGCATGCGCATCTTATTCTTCCAGTAGGGATATTCAGTTCCATCGAACACGGGGCAAGCAGTGGAGACCTTGATTATCCCTGCAGTCGACATAGCTGAAACTCCAAGTGGTTAAACGGAATCACACAGAACAAGGGAGTACCTTGCTCTGATACCAATTGAAAGTGCTAGTATCGACTAGAGGGGGGGTGAATAGGCGATTTTTATGAAAGTCTTCAAAACTTAGAAGTTTCGAAGACAAACAACAGAAATAACCTAATTGATATGCAGCGGAAGATAAACTACCCTGAACAAGCCATAGTCTAGTATGTAATGATGTGAAAGTACAGGACTAATAGCAATGAGGTAGTAAGGATCAAGATGGAAGATAGTGTGAAGCCAATCAACAATAGTAGTCAAGCAATGAAGTCAAACAGATAAACAGATAGGCAATGACTTCACGAAGACAAACTAAAGTAAAGTTGGGAAGGGATAGAACCAGTTGCTTGTTGAAGACACAATATTTGTTGGACCAGTTCCAGTTGCTATGACAACTGTACGTCTGGTTAGGGAGGCTGAGATTTAACTCAGAAGACCGTGTCTTCACCTTATTCCCCTTGAGCTAAGGACACCCAGTCCTTGCCCAATCACTCTGGTAAGTCTTCAAGGGAGACTTCCAAACCTTCACAGACTTTGTTCACCGGCAATCCACAATGACTCTTGGATGCTCAGAACGCGACGCCTAACCGGCTGGAGGATTCACAGTCCTCAAGTGTAATAAGTCTTCAGGTCACACAGACAGAAAGACTTCAGTGATGCCTAACACTCTTTGGCTCTGGGTGTTTGGGCTTTGTCCTCGCAAGGATCTTTCTCTCTCAAATGCTTCGAGGTGGGTTGCTCTCAAACGACAAAAGCCGTGCACAAACTCTGAGCAGCCACCAATTTATGGTGTAGGGGGTGGGCTATTTATATCCACTAGGCAACCCGACCAGATTTGTCCAAAATGACCCTGGGTCACTAAGGAACTGACATGTGTTCCAACGGTCAGATTTCAAACACACGCGGCAACTTTACTTGGGCTACAAGCAAAGCTGACTCATCCAGCTCTGGATAAGATTTTCTCTCATTGTCTTCGCTCGAAGACATAGGATTTGAGTTGAGCATCACATCTGTCACTCTGACTTAGTTCACTTGGACCCCACTTAACAGTACGGTGGTTCCTATGACTCAACAAAGAAGAAAAGGAAACAACGAAACCACACAGTCTTCGCGCTCCAAAGTCTTCACGCAATGTCTTCTCATGTCATAGTCTTCAATATGAATATCTTCTCTTACCACCATTGTCTTCAATGTCTTCATACATTTTTAGGGGCCATCTCCGGTAGGTAAACCGAATCAATGAGGGACACTACCTGCGTTATCCTGCAATTCTCACAAACGCATTAGTCCCTCTACCAACTTTGTCGTCAATACTCCAAAACCAACTAGAGGTGGCACTAGATGCACTTACAGCAAGGCGGATGGTAGCTTGGAGTTTGTGGCTAACACCAACGCACAGGGCAATAACCAGCGTCGTAAGGGGAGGCCGCCTCCTCGAAACAGTGGACTAGGTCCTACTCTTGAGTAGTTACTTAATGAGCCCTATCCAAAGCACGGCTCCAAGGAGAAACCAGCTACTCACCTTTGGAAAGATTGTACAATTATGAGGGATTTCAAAAATTCTAACTCATTTGACGACAATCATGGACCGGACGGCGGCTCAGGCGGCGGCGGTTTCCAGGGCCCGGGTTATGGAGGTGGCAGTTCTAACTTCCAGGCCCCCAAGGTAATTAGGGCGGTTTTACTTAAGGTAATTAGGGTGGTTACAATCAGCAATCCGGCCAAGGAGGTCAGTAGTAGCAGCAAACCGGATTTCAAAGTAATCCCAAGCAATTGAATAGTGGCCAGTATCATGTTTTCACCACAAGCTTATGCAAGCGGGACCAGAAGCTCGATAAGCGGGTCGTAAACGCCATTGAGCCGGTAGTTCCTCGTTACTTGTGATGGTCTGAGCAGCCCATTCTGTGGAGTAGAGTGGATCACCCTCCACGGGTTGACAATCCGGGTCACTTGGCCTTGGTGGTGGCGCCTCAAGTTGGTGGATACAAATTCCCTAAGGTGCTCATGGATGGAGGCAGTAGCATCAACATCCTTTATTATGAGACTTTCCGTTACATGGGGTTAACTGATAAAAATCTTAAGACATCCAACACTTTTTTCCATGGAGTGGTGCCTGGTAAGTCGGCATACCCGGTGGGCAAGATTGAGCTAGAGGTGGCCTTTGGGGATGAGCATGATTCCAGGGCTGAGAAGTTAACTTTTGAAGTGGTCAAAATCAGAAGCCCATACCACGCTCTGTTTGGATGGCCGGCTTATGCCAAGTTCATGGCACGATCATGTTATGTTTATCTGCAGCTCAAGATGTCGGGTTATAAAGGAACCATCACAGTGCATGGGAGTCGGAAGATAGCCCTGGAATGTGAGGAAGGCGATGCTGCTTATGCTGAGTCTGTCTGTGCAACAGAGGAATTGAAGTTTTACAAGGACAATGTTGACCCGGCGGATATGGCGTCTTTGCAAAAGCCAACTACAGAGCATGACCCGGTGCTGAAGTTTAAGTCGGCTAATGACACCAAGCTGGTTGATTTTGTTCCTGGCGACTCATCCAAGCAGTTCGGTATTAGTGCTAATCTGGATCCAAAATAGGAAAGCACGCTCATCGAGTTCATCCATGAGAACCGGGACATCTTTGCATGGGAACCTTCTGACATGCCGGGTGTACCGATGGAACTCGCTGATCACACTGTCAATATTGATCCAAAATTTAAGACGGTCAAGCAATTCCTCCAGCGGTTCAACAAGGAGAGGCGTAAGGCCATTGGTGAAGAAGTGGCCCATCTCTTGGCGACTGGGTTCATTGTCGAAGTTTTCCATCCAGAGTGGTTGGCTAACCCGGTGCTAGTGCTTAAGAAAAATGGCACTTGGCGCATGTGTGTGGATTACAGGGACTTAAACAAGGCATGTCCGCCTGTCCCCTTCGCTCTCCCTCGTATTGATCAAATCATTGATGCTACGACGGTTTGTGAGCATTTGAGCTTTTTGGATGCTTACTCTGGTTATCATCAGATCAAGAGGGCAGTTAAGGACCAGGAGAAGACAACTTTCATTACTCCCTTTGGAGCCTTCTGCTATGTGTCTATGCCTTTTGGGCTTATCAGCGATGTGTGCAGAATTGTCTTCATAGTCAGATTGGATGCAATGTTCATGCTTATGTGGATGACATTGTGGTGAAGTCCAAAGAGAAGGAAACTTTGATAGATGATTTGAAAGAAACCTTTGATAATCTCTGGGTCTACAAGATGATGCTTAACCCAGCCAAATGCATTTTTGGTGTGCCAGCAGGCGAGCTTTTGGGTTTTCTGGTTTCTAACAGAGGCATTGAGGCTAACCCGGAGAAGATCAAGGTCATCACCTCCCTGGCTAAGCCGGCGTGTATCAATGATGTCCAGCGTTTGGCGGGTCGTATTGCTGCCTTAAGCCGGTTCATAAGCTGGTTGGGTGAGAAGGTCATACCGCTGTATCAGATGATGAAGAAAACAGATAACTTTGTCTAGAGTGATGCTGCTAACGACGCGTTTGAAGACTTGAAGAGGTAGCTAGCTGAGCCGCCAGTCCTTGCTGCTCCCATTGATAAGGAGCCATTATTGTTATATGTGGCTGCTAAGACCCGTGCGGTCAGTGTAGCCATTGTGGTGGAACGAAAGGAGGCTGCCAAGGAGTATCCAGTTCATCGGCCGGTTTATTATATCAGTGAGGTGCTTATTGAGTCGAAGCAGAGATATACACATTGGCAGAAACTTGTTTATGGGGTGTTCATGGCCAGCCGGAAGCTTAAGCAATATTTCCTGGGTCATTCCATCACTGTGGTCAGTTCTGCTCCTTTAGGGGATATTATTCAAAATAGAGAAGCCACAGGACCAGTCGCCAAATGGGCCATTGAACTGCGGCCTCATGGTTTGAAGTATGTGCTTTGAACCGCTATCAAGTCTCAAGCATTGGTGGATTTCATCAACGACTGGACAGAGTTGCAGATGCCTGAACAGAGGCCGGATAACACATATTGGACTATTCACTTCGATGGGTCCATGCAATTGGAAGGCTGGGGGGCTGGAGTTGTCTTAGCTTCCCCTCGGGGTGACAAATTTTGTTATGTTCTAAGGTTGATGTTTCCCTGTACTAACAATGCAGTTGAGTATGAAGCCTTGCTCCATGGTCTTCGGATGGCTAAGGAGATGAACTTAAGCCGGGTGAGATGTTTTGGTGACTCAGACTTGGTGGCTCAACAAGTATCCAGCAAATGGGATTCCAAAGACCCTCTTATGGCGGCTTATCGCCGTGAGGTGGATGCTATTGCTGGTCATTTTAAAGGTTATCAAGTGGAACACATCGATCATAGGAAGAATGAGGCGGCTGATGCTTTAAGCCGGTTGGGGTCTCAGCGGAAGCCGGTGCCACCTAACACTTTCTTGGATATTCTGCATAACCCTTCTGTCAAGTTGCCTATAGAGGAAGACCAGGCTAATCCTGACCCGGAGGCACAATTGGTGGCGGCTCTCCACACCATCCCGGATTGGACAGTACCATATTTGGCTTACATGAATCGGGGCGAGTTACCTGAGGATGAAACTTTGGCCAGGCAGATAACCCGGCGGTCTAAGTCAATGACAATTGCCAATGGCGAGTTACACCATCGCAGTGTCACTGGGGCGTTTTAGCGCTGTGTCTCTCCTAAGGAGGGTTGTGAGATTCTTCGTGAGATTCATGAAGGAGATTGTGGTCATCATGTCGGCTCAAAGTCCCTGGTAGCCAAAGCTTTTCATCATGGATTTTATTGGCTGGCAGCTCATGCTGATGCGGAGGATCTGGTTAGTAAATGTGATGGTTGTCAGAAATTTTCACGGCGAGCTCATGTGCCGACCCAAGAATTGTGGATGATTCCAATTACTTGGCCATTTGCAGTCTGGGGGCTTGATATTGTTGGGCCTTTCAAAAGTTCCAAAGGCAAAAAGACCCACCTCTTGGTGGCAGTTGACAAATTTACAAAGTGGGTTGAAGCAGAGCTGGTTAGTAAGTGTGACACGGCAACGGCGGTTCAATTCATTAAAAAGGTGATTTTCTGCTTTGGTTTCCCCATAGTATCATAACTGATAATGGCACTAACTTGTCCAAGGGTGCTATGAAAGAGTTTTGTCAACGTGGGCATATTCGTCTTGATGTTTCATCACTGGGTCACCCTCAATCCAATAGTCAAGCTGAAAGAGCCAATCAAGAAATTTTGAGAGGCATCAAGCCCCGGGTCATGGTTCCTTTACAACGGACGTCGGGTTGTTGGGTGGAGGAGTTACCTTCTGTGATATGGAGTATCAATACCACTCCCAACAGGTCTACGGGTTACACGCCTTTCTTCATGGTTTATGGAGCAGAGGAGGTTCTTCCTAGTGACATCCGTCATGACTCGCCCCGTGTGGCGGCCTACATTGAAGATGATAATGAACAAGCACGTCAGGATGCACTTTACTTGTTGGATGAGAAGCGTGACATTGCGGCAGCCCACTCGGTGATTTACCAACAAGATCTGCGTCGTTACCACAGCCGCCGGGATAAGTCCAGAACCTTTCAAGAAGGTGATTTGGTGCTCCGGCTCATCCAGGATCAGACTGACGTGCACAAGCTATCCCCACCTTGCGAAGGGCCCTTTGTGGTCAGCAAGAACTTGAACAATGGGTAACTTGAACAACGAGTCATACTACATTATCGATATTCGAGAGCACAAGGACTCACGTAAGTCGGAGGAGGAGACCCGCGGCCGTGGAATATTGCTCATCTTCGGCCTTACTACACTTGAGCCACCAGCTCTTATGATGTACATATTTTTTATGATGTATATATTATGATGATTATAATAAAGCAGGGTCTCTGTTGTTTCATCTTCAACAATCATGCGTCTTTGTCATCATCATTTCAAAGACCAATTGGGGGCGGGTCATATTTGAATCATGCTACTATACCCTTTTGGCCGGCTTCCTGGTCGTATTTGAACCATAGCCGTAAACACTTAGATCATTTGGGGGCTGGATTGTATTCGAATCATAGCTTAACCCCTTTTGGTCCGGCTCACTGATCGTATTCGAATCAGAGTCGTTAAAAGCTTCAAGGTCATTTGGGGGCTTCCTGTTCATACATAGGTGTATTCACCAAAGAGAACATAGCTGTCGGTACCCTCTTGATCGGTGCAATGCCAACACCTCAAGGTCACTGGGAGCTTCCTGATCATATTCGAATCATAGCTGTCGGTACCCCTTTGATCGGTGCAATGCCAAAAACGATTAGGGGGCTTCCTGATCATATTCGAATCATAGCTACTAACCCTTTTGGTCCGGCTTTCTGGTCGTATTCGAACCATAGCCTCGCTTTTTTGACATTTGGTTTGATTTCTTGAAGTTTCTCCCGTTCTTCTTGATATTATCCTGCCTTTTGATTTAAAATTTTGGCCATACAACCTTTCATTTCATAAGCTCATATTTGAAGCTTACCGTGGTTTTTATTACCTGGCTAAACACAGAGGCGACAAACCGCCCAAACATAATGCTATCCAACACTTGGACTTATTGGCTTCTAAAAAAGCTTTGGGTGCTCACCCTTACTGCACAGGTATCGTAAGCCGACAGTGCAATTACATATTGCAGGTACGATATCGTTATTATTTTTAATTAAGGTTCAGAAAACCTCATCCATAACTGTTTAAGCATCAGTGGGTGCATATGAGATATTCTGACCCGCCCTACGGTAAACCGCCAAGGGATCTCTTTTGATTTACTTGTGTGCAGGATAAAGTTGAAATTTTTCTACACCACTCAAAAATCATAAGTCTCAGGTGGCGGCTTTACAGTATGGAGCATAACAGAAAACGTGCTCGATGGCACGGCAGAGCAAAGTTGTTGCTACCCTATTACATGACTCCCGTAGTCCAAATGCTTAACTGTTTTTCAGAAAGCCATAAATATGAACCGGCCAATGGATCAATCTTCTTGCTGGTCTGGTGCTTCTTTGTCAACCCTCTTTGCTTATTTGTCCTGTTCTATGTCCTGGAAGGTTGATGACGACCAGTCAATGCCATTCAAAGCTTGGAACTCATCTTCATCATCAATTAGCTTGGACGGGTCAACTTCAGGGGCGAAGGTGTGCTTACAGATTGGGGGGATCAGGCCTGTAACTTTATAAGTCGGTGTTGGCTTCTTCTAATTTCTCACGTCATAAGTCGGATGATACTTGGTGAGGTCTGTCTTATTGGCAATCAGGCTGGCCAGAGGACGTATCTCCTTCACGCAAGCAGCAAAGTCATGCTGTTCAAACGGAGTGTCGTCCTCCTTGAGGCTTGGATACCCGATAGAGATGTCGGCCGGGTCTAACTCCGGTAGCCATGTTTTGGCCCGGCTTAAGGCAGTCACGGCTCCGGCTCTCGTAGATGATTGTTTCATTTCATTAAACCGCTGGGGCAATACAGAAAGCTTCCTTAGCACGTCAACCAAGAGTGTGGGGCTTCATTGGACGAAGCAATTGTGGCCAATGCATGCTGAGCACCAGTGTAAAGCTGCTCCACCAATGTGTAAACCGCCTTCAGCTTCACCAGCATGTCTTGGTTTAGATTGGTGCTTCGAGGGCCTGCAAAGTGATCATTGGATGGGTTAAAGGCAGATAATATCGTCAAGGAGGATATTCAAAAGTTGGCAATCATCAGGCGACTTACCAAAGATAGCAGACACCATCTGAGACACCTGGCATTTTAAGCCGGTAAGTTTAGTGGTCGCTTCCTAGAGAGCTGCCTCCGCCTTCTCAGCCCGTTGGGTCAAGCCTATTCTCTCTTCAGCCCAGGTGTCCTTCTCAACTTTAAAGCCGGCCTTCACTTTTTCCGATTCAGCCACAGTAAATTCAAACTTTGAGTTTGCTTTCTTGGTCTCAGCCTCTTGCAGTTCCAGATGGGTCTTCATAGCTCTGTTTAAAGTTTAGCAGGGTGGTCTGTTCATAAACCGGATCAACTCAAACATTAGTTCAAAATATCGAGTCCCAAGCCTTTTGCATGCAAAAACACTTGGCACTTGGGGGCTAATGTCTACCGAAAGTTCTATTTTAGTGGCGGCTTAAGTGAATAAGTCCCAAGCACTTTGCAAGCAAGAGTACTTGGCACTTGGGGGCTAATGCATATTGCTTGTCTTATTGCAATTTCACGATGACACCTTGGTGCTACAACCGGCCATAGACGGCTCATGAGAACTACACAACTTTAAGCCAGATTTGAAAGGATTGTTTCATAGGTTATTATCCATGTTCATGGTGATCAAGTCTACAACACATTCAAAATAAGCAGTACACTTGGGGGCTGGCAGGATATGCATAACTTAAGAGTGGAAGATATCATACCTCAAATTTGTGATGCATCTTCTTCACCATGTCCACTTCAATGTCACGGCCGCTGTGTACTTGGCTAAGAAAGCCAGAATATACTTCACCAATGCCCAGTTGAGCATAGTTGGTGACATCAAATCGCACTTTGCGCGGCTCAACATGCTCTTCCTTGGCAGAATGCTTGGCCAGCACAATAGGTCTCACCGGTTCAGTAAAGCCGGTCTTGGTGATCTCTACATCGTCATGTTGTGTATTGGCTGTCTTGATAGGACTTGAAGCTTCTGGATTTAAAGAGTCATCGGCGACTTGATCAACAGGCGGGTCAACATTCATTTTTGGAATATCATGAACCGGTTCAGATGGTTCAGGAACAGAGGCCTCAGGCATTGCGGTTTGAAGTTCCGGCTCATTGAGTATTGATGTCTACTACACAACCTTCTTCTTGTAGACTTTGTTGGGCCTACAAGTGCACATGTTTGTAGGACAGTAGCAAATTTCCCTCAAGTGGATGACCTAAGGTTTATCAATCCGTGGGAGGCATAGGATGAAGATGGTCTCTCTCAAACAACCCTGCAACCAAATAACAGAAAGTTTCTTGTGTCCCCAACACACCCAATACAATGGTAAATTTTATAGGTGCACTAGTTCGGCGAAGAGATGGTGATACAAGTGCAATATGGATAGTAGATATAGGTTTTTGTAATCTGAAAATATAAAAACAGCAAGGTAACTAATGATAAAAGTGAGCGTAAATGGTATTGCAATGACAGGAAACAAGGCATAGGGTTCATACTTCCACTAGTGCAAGTTCTCTCAACAATAATAACATAGATAGATCATATAACAATCCCTCAACATGCAACAAAGAGTCAATCCAAAGCCACTAATAGCGGAGAACAAACGAAGAGATTATGGTAGGGTACGAAACCACCTCAAAGATTATGGTAGAGTCCGTACTAGAATAACACCTTAAGACACAAATCAACCAAAACCCTAATGTCACCTAGATACTCCATTGTCACCTCAAGTATCCGTGGGCATGATTATACGATATGCATCACACAATCTCAGATTCATCTTCAACCAACACAAAGTACTTCAAAGAGTGCCCCAAAGTTTCTACCGGAAAGTCAAGACAAAAACATGTGCCAACCCCTATGCATAGGTTCATGGGCGGAACCCGCAAGTTGGTCACCAAAACATACATCATGTGGCACGTGATATCCCATTGTCACCACAGATAAACACAGCAAGACATACATCAAGTGTTCTGAAATCATTAAAGACTCAATCCGATAAGATAACTTCAAGAGGAAAACTCAATTAATCACAAGAGAGTAGAGGGGGGAAGAAACATCATAAGATCCAACTATAATAGCAAAGCTCGCGATACATCAAGATAGTGCCATAGAGAGAACACGAGAGAGAGAGAGAGAGATCAAACATATAGCTACTGGTACATACCCTCAGCCCCGAGGGTAAACTACTCCCTCCTCGTCATGGATAGCGCCGGGATGATGAAGATGGCCACCGGTGATGGGTTACCACTCTGGCAGGGTGCTGGAACGGGCTCCCGAGAGGTTTTTGGTGGCTACAGAGGCTTTCGGCGGCGGAACTCCCGATCTATCTTCTGTTTCGATGTATTTAGGGTACGTAGGCTTATATAGGTGAAAAAAGTCGGTCGGGGGAGCCTCGAGGGGCCCACGAGAGGGTAGGGCACGCCCAGGGGGGTGGGCGCGCCCCCTGTCTCGTGGCTTCCTCGATGCTCCCTTTACTTCAACTCCATGTCTCCTGGGTCATAATCTTCCCCAAAATCATGCTGCTGAAGGTTTCATTCCGTTTGGACTCCGTTTGATATTCCTTTTCTTCGAAATACTGAAACATGCAATAAAACAGCAATATGGACTGGGCCTCCGGTTAATAGGTTAGTCCCAAAAGTAATATAAAAGTGTATAATAAAGCCTGTAATCATTCAAAACAGATAATAAAATAGCATGAATGCTTCATAAATTATAGATACGTTGTAGACGTATCAGCATCCCCAAGCTTAATTCCTACTCGTCCTCGAGTAGGTAAATGATAAAAGAAAGAATTTATGAAGTGTGAATGCTAGAAGGTGCACAAGTTTGATCAATGATAATTTCAATCACCTTTTCTAGCATGATTATATGTCATAACAATAGTTCATCACATAAAACTTCTCACAATAAAGTAACAAGCAATTCACATGTCAAAGCATAGACCATAAACTTTCTTGAAAACTAGCAAACTTCATTCTCAGTCATCAAACAATTGCAATTCATCTTATTTTCAGGAATAGCAAACTCCACATACTCAACTATCATATAGTCTTCTACAATTGTTAACACTCACGCAATACTAATGGTTATGGAGTTTTAATCGGACACTGAGAAAGATAGGGGCTTATAGTGTTGCCTCCCAACGTATTCACCTTTGGGTGATGTCAACAATAATAGTTCATGCTAACTTACATCCAATTGCATATATATATATCAGGATCTTTCCAACACGAGGTGCTTGCCAAAGGATAAAATGAAAAAGGGAAAGGTGAAGATCACCTTGACTCTTGCATAAAGTAAAAGACATAAACTAGATAGGCCCTTCGCAGAGGGAAGCACGAGTTGTCATGCGCTTTTAGGGTTGGATGCACAAAATCTTAATGCGAAAGAACGTCACTTTATATTGCCAATTGTATATGGACCTTTATTATGCAGTCCGTCGCTTTTATTGCTTCCATAACAAGATCGTATAAAGCTATTTTTTTCACACCAATAGATCATACATATTTAGAGAGCAATTTTTATTGCTTGCACCGACGACAACTTACTTGAAGGATCTTACTCAATCCAGAAGTAGGTATGGTGGATTCTCATGGCAAAACTGGGTTTAAGGATAACTGGAAGCACAAGTAGTATCTCTACTTGGTGCAAGGAACTTTGGCTAGCACGAGGGGGGAAAGGCAAGCTCAACATGTTTGAATGATCCATAACAATATACTTTAACTGAGATGTGCGAAAACATAACCCATTACGTTGGCTTCCTTGTCCAACATCAACTCTTTAGCATGTCATACTTAATGAGTGCTCCCAATTATAAAATATGTCTAGGATAGTGTATTTATATGTGAAATCTCTCTTCCTTCAATATTCTTTCATGAATTTTTCAAATGACCAATACAATGCTTGCTAACCTTCAATAAATTTAGAACCTCTACTTCTTAGATGTGAAGTCATTACTACCCAGGGGATAAGCAAATGAAACATATATAATTTCAGATTTATGACATTCAACTCATTCAACCATTTACTCATAGGATATAAGTGAAGCACACGAGTAAATGACAAACTACTCCAAAAAGATATAAGTGAAGAACAATGAGTAGCTAAATAATTATGTAACTATGTGAAGACTCTCTCTCAATAAAGAATTTCAGATCTTGGTATTGTATTCAAACATCAAGCAAAACAAAATAAAATGACATTGCAAGGATAGCACAACTCATGTGAAGAAGCAAAAACTTAGGCTCAACCGATACTAACCGATAGTTGTTGAAGAAGAAAGGTGGGATGCCTACCGGGGCATCCCCAAGCTTAGATGCTTGAGACTTCTTGAAATATTATCTTGGGGTGCCTTGGGCATCCCAAATCTTGAGCTTTTGTGTCTCCTTAATTCCTCTCATATCATGGTTTCTCTATTTATCAAAAGCTTCATCCACACCAAAGTCAACAAGAACTCGTGAGATAGGTTAGTATAAACTAATGCAAACCCTTATAATTTTCTACTGTAATAAATCACTAAAATTACTATCCAACATTGCGTACTAAATGCCGCTGCATCTTTAATACTTCTATTCTCAAATAGAATCATTAAACAAGCAAACATATGCAAACAATGCAAACATAACAGCAATCTGCCAAAACAGTATAGTCTGTAAAGAATGCAAGATTCATCATACTTCCCTAACTCCAAAAATTATGAGAAAAATACTAAGCTGTATAAGGTTTATCAGATCTCATTATGCAAAAAGTTTCAACATGATAACATTCTCTGACTTTGCTAGGGAATTTTTACAGCGGTAAACTTTCTGTTTTCAAACAGCAACATGTATACTAGCAAAATAAGCATGGTAAAGGCTATCCTTGACATTTTTATTGAAAATAAAGATGCAAAACATTATTCTAAATAACAACAAGCAAATACTAACAAGAGAAAATGATACTCCATGCAAAACACATATCATGTGGTGAATAAGAATATAGCTCCAAGTAAAGTAACCGATGAACGAAGACGAAAGAGGGGATGCCATCTGGGGCATCCCAAAGCTTAGGCTGTTGGTTGTCCTTGAATATCACCTTGTGGTGAATTGGAAATCCCCAATATTAGGCTCTTGCCACTCCTTATTCCATAGTCCATCGAATCTTTACCCAAAACTTGAAAACTCCACAACACAAAACTCAACAGAAAACTCGAAAGCTCTGTTAGTATAAGAAACCACAATCACCACATAAGGTACTGTAATGAACTCATTCTTTATTTATTTTGGTGTTAACACTACTGTATTCCAAGTTCTCTAAGGTTCATACCACTTAATACTAGCCATAGATGCATCAAAATAAGCAAACAACACACGAAAGGCAGAATCTGTCAAAAGCAGAACAGTCTGTAGTAATCTATATCAAACGTATACTTCTGGAGCTCCAAAAATTCTACCTAATTAGTAAGTGCTGAGAAATTTGTGTACAAATCCAAAGCAAAAAGAATCAGATCAGAATCACGTTTCTGTGAATTAAAAAACTAATTTACTGGGTGCAAAAGTTTCTGATTCTCAGCAGGATCATCACAACTATCACCGTAAGCTATCCTAAAGGTCTTACTTGGCACTTTATTGAAACAAAAGATATAAAACATGATTACTACAGTAGCATAATCATGTGGACACACAAAAACAGTAAGGATAAATATTGGGTTGTCTCCCAACAAGCGATTTTCTTTAATGCCTTTCTAGCTAGGCATGATGATGACAATGATGCTCACATAAAAGATAAGAATTGAAACATAGTGGGAGCATCATGAAGCATATGACTAGCACATTTAAGCCTAAGCCTCTTCCTATGCATAGGGATTTTGTGATCAAACAACTTAGGGGAACAATAATCAACTAGCATGGGAAGGTAAAACAAGCATAACTTCAAGATTTTAAGCACATAGAGAGGAAACTTGGTATTATTGCAATTCCTACAAGCATATGTTCCTCTCTCATAATAATTTTCAGTAGCATCATGAATGAGTTCAACAATATAACCAGCACCTAAAGCATTCTTTTCATGATCTACAAGCATAGAAAATTTACTACTCTCCCCATAAGCAAATTTCTTCTCATGAATAGTAGTGGGAGCAAACTCAACAAAATAATTATCATGTGAGGCATAATCCAATTGAAAACTAAAATCATGATGACAAGTTTCATGGTTATAATTATTCCTAATAGCATACAACTCATCACAATAATCATCATAGATAGCAACTTTGTTCTCATAATCAATTGGAACCTCTTCCGAAATAGTGGAATCATCACTAAATAAAGTTGACACTCTTCCAAATCCACTTTCATGTTCATCACAATAAGATTCAACATCCTCCAAAATAGTGGGATCACTACTTCCTAAAGTTGACGCTCTTCCAAACCCACTTTCATCAATATAACCATCATAAATAGGAGGCATGCTTTCATCATAATAAATTTTCTCATCAAAACTTGGGGACAAAAAATATCATCTTCATCAAACATAGCTTCCCCAAGCTTGTGGCTTTGCATATCATTAGTATCATGGATATTCAAGGAATTCATACTAACAACATTGCAATCATGCTCATCATACAATCTAGTACCAAACATTTTAATGCATTCTTCTTCTAGCACTTGAGCACAATTTTCCTTTCCATCATACTCACGAAAGATATTAAAAAGATGAAGCGTATGAGACAAACTCAAATCCATTTTTTGTAGTTTTCTTTTATAAACTAAACTAGTGATAAAACAAGAAACAAAAAGATTCGATTGCAAGATAAAAAGATATACCTTCAAGCACTCACCTCCCCGGCAACGGCGCCAGAAAAGAGCTTGATGTCTACTACACAACCTTCTTCTTGTAGACGTTGTTGGGCCTGCAAGTGCACAGGTTTGTAGGATAGTAGCAAATTTCCCTCAAGTGGATGACCTAAGGTTTATCAATCCGTGGGAGGCATAGGATGAAGATGGTCTCTCTCAAACAACCCTGCAACCAAATAACAGAAAGTCTCTTGTGTCCCCAACACACCCAATACAATGGTAAATTGTATAGGTGCACTAGTTCGGCGAAGAGATGGTGATACAAGTGCAATATGGATAGTAGATATAGGTTTTTGTAATCTGAAAATATAAAAACAGCAAGATAATTAATGATAAAAGTGAGCCTAAACGGTCTTGCAGTGATAGGAAACAAGGCATAGGGTTCATACTTTCACTAGTGCAAGTTCTCTCAACAATAATAACATAGATAGATCATATAACAATCCCTCAACATGCAACAAAGAGTCACAGCAAAGCCACTAATAGCAGAGAAAAAATGAAGAGATTAAGGTAGGGTACGAAACCACCTCAAAGTTATTCTTTTGGATCAATCTATTCAAGAGTTCGTACTAGAATAACACCTTAAGACACAAATCAACCAAAACCCTAATGTCACCTAGATACTCCATTGTCACCTCAAGTATTCATGGGCATGATTATATGATATGCATCACATAATCTCAGATTCATCTATTCAACCAACACAAAGTACTTCAACGAGTGCCCCAAAGGTTCTACTGGAAACTCAAGATGAAAACATGTGGCAATCCCTATGCATAGGTTCATGGGCGGAACCCACAAGTTGGTTACCAAAACATACATCAAGTGGCACGTGATATCCCATTGTCACCATAGATAAACATGGCAAGACATACATCAAGTGTTCTGAAATCATTAAAGACTCAATCCGATAAGATAACTGAAGGAAATATGCCCTAGAGGCAATAATAAAGTTATTATTTATTTCCTCATATCATGATAAATGTTTATTATTCATGCTAGAATTGTATTAACCGGAAACATGATACATGTGTGAATACATAGACAAACATATAGTCACTAGTATGCCTCTACTTGACTAGCTCACTAATCAAAGATGGTTATGTTTCCTAACCATAGACATGTGTTGTCATTTGATTAATGGGATCACATCATTAGGAGAATGATGTGATTGACATGACCCATTCCGTTAGCCTAGCACTTGATCGTTTAGTATATTGCTATTGCTTTCTTCATGACTTATACATGTTCCTGTAACTATGAGAGTTATGCAACTCCCTTTTACCGGAGGAACACTTTGTGTACTACCAAACGTCACAACGTAACTGGGTGATTATAAAGGAGTACTACAGGTGTCTCCGAAGGTACATGTTGAGTTGGCGTATTTCGAGATTAGGTTTTGTCACTCCGATTGTTGGAGAGGTATCTCTGGGCCCTCTCGGTAATGCACATCACTATAAGCCTTGCAAGCAATGTAGCTAATGAGTTAGTTATGGAATGATGCATTACGTAACGAGTAAAGAGACTTGCCGGTAACGAGATTGAACTAGCTATTGGATACCGACGATCAAATCTCGGGCAAGTAACATACCGATGACAAAGGGAACAACGTATGTTGTTATGCGGTTTGACCGATAAAGATCTTCGTAGAATATGTAGGAACCAATATGGGCATCCAGGTTCCACTATTGGTTATTGACCGAGAATAGTTCTAGGTCATGTCTACATAGTTCTCGAACCCGTAGGGTCCGCACGCTTAACGTTACGATGATGGTTTTATTATGAGTTTATAAGTTTTGATGTATCGAAGTTTGTTCGGAGTCCCGGATGTGATCACGGACATGACGAGGAGTCTCAAAATGGTCGAGACATAAAGATTGATATATTGGACGACTATATTCGGACACCGGAAGTGTTCTGGGTGATTTCGGAGAAAACCGGAGTGCCAGAGGGGTTACCCTAACCCCCCGGGGAAGTATTGGGCCTTAGTGGGCCTGAGGGGAGAGAGAGGGCAGCAGCCCAGGAGGCGGCGCGCCCCCTCCCATGGGGAATCCGAATTGGACTAGGGGAGGGGGGCGCCGCCCCTCTTTCCCTCTCCCTCTCCCTCTCTTTCCTCCCCCCTTCCTCCTTCCTAGTTGGACTAGGAAAGGGGAGTCCTACTCCCACTAGGAGGAGGACTCCCCCCTCCTTGGCGCGTCCCCTTGGGTCGGCCGGCCTCCCCCCTTGCTCCTTTATATACGGGGGCGGGGGGGGGGGCACCCTATAGACACACAAGTTGATCTACGGATCGTTCCTTAGCCGTGTGCGGTGCCCCCCTCCACCATATTCCACCTCGGTCATATCGTCGCGGAGTTTAGGCAAAGCCCTGCGCCGGTAGAACATCATCATCGTCACCACGCCGTCGTGCTGACGGAACTCATCCCCGAAGCTTTGCTGGATCGGAGTCCGGGGAACGTCATCGAGCTGAACGTGTGCTGAACTCGGAGGTGCCGTACGTTCGGTGCTTGGATCGCTCGGATCGTGAAGACGTACGACTACATCAACCGCGTTGTTCTAACGCTTCCGCTTACGGTCTACGAGGGTACGTGGACAACACTCTCCCCTCTCCTTGCCATGCCATCACCATGATCTTGCGTGTGCGTAGGATAATTTTTGACATTACTGCGTTCCCCAACAGTGGCATCCGAGCCTAGGTTTTATGCGTTGATGTTATATGTATGAGTAGAACACAAGTGAGTTGTGGGCGATACAAGTCATACTGCTTACCAGCATGTCATACTTTGGTTCAACGGTATTGTGAGATGAAGCGGCTCGGACCGACATTACGCGTACGCTTACGCGAGACTGGTTTCACCGTTACGAGCAATCGTGCTTAAAGGTGGCTGGCGGGTGTCTGTCTCTCTCACTTTAGCTGAATCGAGTGTGGCTACGCCCGGTCCTTGCGAAGGTTAAAACAGCACTAACTTGACGAACTATCGTTGTGGTTTTTGATGTGTAGGTAAGAACGGTTCTTGCTAAGCCCGTAGCAGCCACGTAAAATTTGCAACAACAAAGTAGAGGACGTCTAACTTGTTTTTGCAGGGCATGTTGTGATGTGATATGGTCAAGACGTGATGCTATATTTTATTGTATGAGATGATCGTGTTTTGTAACCGAAGTTATCGGCAACTGGCAGGAGCCATATGGTTGTCGCTTTATTGTATGAAATGCAAACACCCTGTAATTGCTTTACTTTATCACTAAGCAGTAGCGATAGTCGTAGAAGTAATAGATGGTGTAAACGACAACGATGCTACGATGGAGATCAAGGTGTCGCGCCGGTGACGATGGTGATCACGACGCTGCTTCGAAGATGGAGATCACAAGCACAAGATGATGATGGCCATATCATATCACTTATATTGATTGCATGTGATGTTTATCCTTTATGCATCTTATCTTGCTTTGACTGACGGTAGCATTTTAAGATGATCTCTCACTAATAATCAAGAAGTGTTCTCCCTGAGTATGCACCGTTGCGAAAGTTCTTCGTGCTGAGACACCACGTGATGATCGGGTGTGATAGGCTCTACGTTCATATACAACGGGTGCAAAACAGTTGCACACGCGGAATACTCAGGTCATACTTGACGAGCCTAGCATATACAGATATGGCCTCGGAACACGGAGACCAAAAGGACGAACGTGAATCATATAGTAGATATGATCAACATAGTGATGTTCACCATTGAAACTACTCCATCTCACGTGATGATCGGACATGGTTTAGTTAATTTGGATCACGTGATCACTTAGATGACTAGAGAGATGTCTGTCTAAGTGGGAGTTCTTAAGTAATATGATTAATTGAACTTAAATTTATCATGAACTTAGTACCTGATAGTATTTTGCTTGTCTATGTTTGTTTGTAGATAGATGGCTCGTGTTGTTGTTCCGTTGAATTTTAATGCGTTCCTTGAGAAAGCAAAGTTGAAAGATGATGGTAGCAATTACACGGACTGGGTCCGTAACCTGAGGATTATCCTCATTGCTACACAGAAAAGTTACGTCCTGGAAGCACCGCTGGGTGCCAGGCCTGCTGCTGATGCAACTGATGACGTTAAGAACGTCTGGCAGAGCAAAGCTGATGACTACTCGATAGTTCAGTGTGCCATGCTTTACAGCTTGGAACCGGGTCTTCAACGACGTTTTGAACGTCATGGAGCATATGAGATGTTCCAGGAGTTAAAGTTAATATTTCAAGCAAATGCCCGGATTGAGAGATATGAAGTCTCCAATAAGTTCTATTGCTGATGGAGGAGAATAGTTCTATCAGTGAACACATACTCAAAATGTCTGGGTACAATAATCACTTGATTCAACTGGGAGTTAATCTTCCTGATGATAGTGTCATTGACAGAATTCTTCAATCACTGCCACCAAGCTACAAGAGCTTCGTGATGAACTATAATATGCAAGGGATGAACAAGACTATTCCCGAGCTCTTCGCAATGCTAAAAGCCGCGGAGGTAGAAATCAAGAAGGAGCATCAAGAGTTGATGGTTAACAAGACCACTAGTTTCAAGAAAAAGGGCAAAGGGAAGAAGAAGGGGAACTTCAAGAAGAACAGCAAACAA
This sequence comes from Triticum aestivum, assembly GCF_018294505.1. Classification (NCBI taxonomy): domain Eukaryota; kingdom Viridiplantae; phylum Streptophyta; class Magnoliopsida; order Poales; family Poaceae; genus Triticum; species Triticum aestivum. The sequence continues at coordinate 238,348,590 of NC_057801.1, forward strand.
GTTGCTGCTCAAGAGAAGAAACCCAAGTCTGGACCTAAGCCTGAAACTGAGTGCTTCTACTGCAAGCAGACTGGACACTGGAAGCGGAACTGCCCCAAGTATTGGGCGGATAAGAAGGATGGCAAAGTGAACAAAGGTATATGTGATATACATGTTATTGATGTGTACCTTACTAATGCTCGCAATAGTACCTGGGTATTTGATACTAGTTCGGTTGCTAACATTTGCAACTCGAAACAGGGACTACAGATTAAGCAAAGATTGGCTAAGGACGAGGTGACGATGCACGTGGGAAATGGTTCCAAAGTCGATGTGATCGCGGTCGGCACGCTACCTCTACATCTACCATCGGGATTAGTTTTAGACCTAAATAATTGTTATTTGGTGCCAGCGTTGAGCATGAACATTATATCTGGATCTTGTTTGATGCGAGACGGTTATTCATTTAAATCAGAGAATAATGGTTGTTCTATTTATATGAGTAATATCTTTTATGGTCATGCACCCTTGAAGAATGGTCTATTTTTATTGAATCTCGATAGTAGTGATACACATATTCATAGTGTTGAAACCAAAAGATGCAGAGTTGATAACGATAGTGCAACTTATTTGTGGCACTGTCGTTTAGGTCATATCAGTGTAAAGCGCATGAAGAAACTCCATACTGATTGGCTTTTGGAATCACTTGATTATGAATCACTTGGTACTTGCGAACCGTGCCTCATGGGCAAGATGACTAAAACGCCGTTCTCCGGAACTTGTGAGCGAGCAACTGATTTGTTGGAAATCATACATACTAATGTTTGTGGTCCAATGAATGTTGAGGCTCGCGGCGGGTATCGTTATTTCCTCACCTTCGCAGATGATTTGAGCAGATATGGGTATATCTACTTAATGAAACACAAGTCTGAAACATTTGAAAAGTTCAAAGAATTTCAGAGTGAAGTGGAAAATCATCGTAACAAGAAAATAAAGTTTCTACGATCTGATCGTGGAGGAGAATATTTGTGTTACGAGTTTGGTCTACACTTGAAACAATGCGGAACAGTTTCGCAACTCACGCCACCCGGAACACCACAACGAAATGGTGTGTCCGAACGTCGTAATCGTACTTTACTAGATATGGTGCGATCTATGATGTCTCTTACTGATTTACCGCTATCGCTTTGGGGTTATGCTTTAGAGACGGCCGCATTCACGTTAAATAGGGCACCATCAAAATCCGTTGAGATGAAGCCTTATGAACTGTGGTTTGGCAAGAAACCAAAGTTGTCATTTCTTAAAGTTTGGGGCTGCGATGCTTATGTGAAGAAACTTCAACCAGATAAGCTCGAACCCAAATCGGAGAAATGTGTCTTCATAGGATACCCAAAAGAGACTATTGGGTACACCTTCTATCACAGATCTGAGGGCAATATTTTCGTTGCTAAAATCGGATCCTTTCTAGAGAAGGAACTTCTCTCGAAAGAAGTGAGTGGGAGGAAAGTAGAACTTGATGAGATAACTGTATTTGCTCCCTTATTGGAAAGTAGTTCATCACAAGAACCGGTTCCTGTGACAACTACACCAATTAGTGAGGAAGCTAATGATATTGATCATGAAACTTTAGATCAAGTTTCTACTGAACCTCGTAGGTCTACCAGAGTAAGATCCGCACCAGAGTGGTACGGTAATCCTATTCTGGAAGTCATGTTACTTGACCATGATGAACCTATGAACTATGAGGAAGCGATGATGAGCCCAGATTTCGCAAAATGGCTAGAGGCCATAAAATCTGAGATGGGATCCATGTATGAAAACAAAGTATGGACTTTGGTTGAGTTGCCCGATGATCGGCAAGCCATTGAGAATAAATGGATTTTTAAGAAGAATACTGACGCTGATGGTAATGTAACTGTCTATAAAGCTCGACTTGTTGCGAAAGGTTTTCGACAAGTTCAAGGGGTTGACTACGATGAGACTTTCTCACCCGTAGCGATGCTTAAGTCTGTCCGAATCATGTTAGCTATTGCTGCATTTCATGATTATGAAATTTGGCAAATGGATGTCAAAACTGCATTCTTGAATGGATTTCTGGAAGACGAGTTGTATATGATGCAGCCAGAAGGTTTTGTTGATCCAAAAGGTGCTAACAAAGTGTGCAAGCTCCAGCGTTCCATTTATGGACTGGTGCAAGCATCTCGGAGTTGGAATAAACGCTTTGATAGTGTGATCAAAGCATATGGTTTTATACAGACTTTTGGAGAAGCCTGTATTTACAAGAAAGTGAGTGGGAGCTCTGTAGCATTTCTGATATTATATGTAGATGACATATTATTAATTGGAAATGATATAGAATTTCTGGATAGCATAAAGGGATACTTGAATAAAAGTTTTTCAATGAAAGACCTCGGTGAAGCTGCTTACATATTGGGCATCAAGATCTATAGAGATAGATCAATACGCTTAATAGGACTTTCACAAAGCACATACCTTGATAAAATTTTGAAAAAGTTCAAAATGGATCAGGCAAAGAAAGGGTTCTTGCCCGTGCTACAAGGTGTGAAGTTGAGTCAAACTCAATGCCCGACCACAGCAGAAGATAGAGAGAAAATGAAAGATGTTCCCTATGCTTCAGCCATAGGCTCTATCATGTATGCAATGTTGTGTACTAGACCTGACGTATGCTTAGCAATAAGCTTGGCAGGAAGGTACCAAAGTAATCCAGGAGTGGATCACTGGACAGCGGTCAAGAACATCCTAAAATACCTGAAAAGGACTAAGGATATGTTTCTTGTATATGGAGGTCACAAAGAGCTAGTCGTAAATGGTTACGTTGATGCATGCTTTGACACTGATCCGGACGATTCTAAATCGCAAACCGGAAACGTATTTTTATTAAACGGTGGAGTTGTAAGTTGGTGCAGTTCTAAACAAAGCGTCATGGCGGGATCTACATGTGAAGCGGAGTACATAGCTTCTTCTGAAGCAGCAAATGAAGGAGTCTGGATGAAGGAGTTCATTTCTGATCTAGGTGTCATACCTAGTGCATCGGGACCAATGAAGATCTTCTGTGACAATACTGGTGCAATTGCCTTGGCAAAGGAATCCAGATTTCACAAGAGGACCAAGCACATCAAGAGACGCTTCAATTCCATTTGAGACCAAGTCCAAGTGGGAGACATAGAGATTTGCAAGATACATACGGATCCGAATGTTGCAGACCCGTTGACTAAGCCTCTCTCACGAGCAAAACGTAATCAGCACCAAGACTCCATGGGTGTTAGAATCATTACTATGTAATCTAGATTATTGACTCTAGTGCAAGTGGGAGACTAAAGGAAATATGCCCTAGAGGCAATAATATAGTTATTATTTATTTCCTCATATCATGATAAATGTTTATTATTCATGCTAGAATTGTATTAACAGGAAACATGATACATGTGTGAATACATAGACAAACATATAGTCACTAGTATGCCTCTACTTGACTAGCTCATTAATCAAAGATGGTTATGTTTCCTAACCATAGACATGTGTTGTCATTTGATTAATGGGATCACATCATTAGGAGAATGATGTGATTGACATGACCCATTCCGTTAGCCTAGCACTTGATCGTTTAGTATATTGCTATTGCTTTCTTCATGACTTATGCATGTTCCTGTAACTATGAGAATTATGCAACTCCTGTTTACCGGAGGAAAACTTTGCGTACTACCAAACGTCACAACGTAACTGGGTGATTATAAAGGAGTACTACAGGTGTCTCCGAAGGTACATGTTGAGTTGGCGTATTTCGAGATTAGGTTTTGTCACTCCGATTGTCGGAGAGGTATCTCTGGGCCCTCTCGGTAATGCACATCACTATAAGCCTTGCAAGCAATGTAGATAATGAGTTAGTTACGGAATGATGCATTACGTAATGAGTAAAGAGACTTGCCGGTAACGAGATTGAACTAGGTATTGGATACCGACGATCAAATCTCGGGCAAGTAACATACCGATGACAAAGGGAACAACGTATGTTGTTATGCGGTTTGACCGATAAAGATCTTCGTAGAATATGTAGGAACCAATATGGGCATCCAGGTTCCGCTATTGGTTATTGACCGAGAATAGTTCTAGGTCATGTCTACATAGTTCTCGAACCCATAGGGTCCGCACGCTTAACGTTACGATGACAGTTTTATTATGAGTTTATAAGTTTTGATGTATCGAAGTTTGTTCGGAGTCCCGGATGAGATCACGGACATGACGAGGAGTCTCGAAATGGTCGAGACATAAAGATTGATATATTGGACGACTATATTCGGACACCGGAAGTGTTCCGGGTGATTTTGGAGAAAACCGGAGTGCCGGAGGGGTACCGGAACCCCCCGGGGAAGTATTGGGCCTTAGTGGGCCTGAGGGGAGAGAGAGGGCAGCAGCCCAGGAGGTGGCGCGCCCCCTCCCATGGGGAATCCGAATTGGACTAGGGGAGGGGGGCGCGGCCCCTCTTTCCCTCTCCCTCTCCCTCTCTTTCCTTCCCCCTTCCTCCTTCCTAGTTGGACTAGGAAAGGGGAGTCCTACTCCCACTAGGAGGAGGACTCCTCCCTCCTTGGCGCACCCCCTTGGGCCGGCCGGCCTCCCCCTTACTCCTTTATATACGGGGGCGGGGGGCACCCCATAGACACACAAGTTGATCTACGGATCGTTCCTTAGCCGTGTGCGGTGCCCCCCTCCACGATATTCCACCTCGGTCATATCGTCGCGGAGTTTAGGCGAAGCCCTGCGCCGGTAGAACATCATCATCGTCACCACGCCGTCGTGCTGACGGAACTAATCCCTGAAGCTTTGCTGGATAGGAGTCCGGGGAATGTCATCGAGCTAAACGTGTGCTGAACTCGGAGGTGCCGTACGTTCGGTGCTTGGATCGGTCGGATCGTGAAGACGTACGACTACATCAACCGTGTTGTGCTAACGCTTCCGCTTATGGTCTACGACGGTACGTGGACAACACTCTCCCCTCTCGTTGCTATGCCATCACCATGATCTTGTGTGTGCGTAGGAATTTTTTTGAAATTACTGCGTTCCCCAACAATAACTTCAAGAGGAAAACTCAATTCATGAAAAGAGAGTAGAGGGGGGAAGAAACATCATAAGATCCAACTATAATAGCAAAGCTCGCGATACATCAAGATCGTGCCATAGAGAGAACACGAGAGAGAGAGAGATCAAACACATAGCTACTGGTACATACCCTCAGCCCCGAGGGTGAACTACTCCCTCCTTGTCATGGATAGCACCAGGATGATGAAGATGGCAACCGGTGATGGGTTCCCCCTCCGGCAGGGTGCCGAAATGGGCTCCCGAGATGTTTTTGGTGGCTACAGATGCTTTCGGCGGTGGAACTCCCGATCTATCTTCTGTTTCGATGTTTTAAGGGTACGTAGGCTTATATAGGCGAAAAAAGTCAGTCGGGGGAGCCTCGAGGGGCCCACAAGAGGGTAGGGCGCGCCCAGGGGGGTGGGCGCCCCCTGTCTCGTGGCTTCCTCGATGCTCCCTTTACTTCATCTCCAAGTCTCCTGGGTCATAATTTTCCCAAAAATCATGCTGCCGAAGGTTTCATTCCGTTTGGTCTCCGTTTGATATTCCTTTTCTTCGAAATACTGAAACAGGCAATAAAACAGCAATATGGGTTGGGCCTCCGGTTAATAGGTTAGTCCCAAAAGTAATATAAAAGTGTATAATAAAGCCCGTAATCATTCAAAATAGATAATAAAATAGCATGAATGCTTCATAAATTATAGATACGTTGGAGACGTATCAGCATCCCCAAGCTTAATTCCTACTCGTCCTCGAGTAGGTAAATGATAAAAGAAAGAATTTATGAAGTGTGAATGCTAGAAGGTGCACAAGTTTGATCAATGATAATTTCAATCACCTTTTCTAGCATGATTATATGTCATAATAGTAGTTCATCTCATAAAACTTCTCACGATAAAGTAACAAGCAATTCACATGTCAAAGCATAGACCATAAACTTTCTTGAAAACTAGCAAACTTCATTCTCAGTCATCAAACAATTGCAATTCATCTTATTTTCAGGAATAGCAAACTCCACATACTCAACTATCATATAGTCTTCTACAATTGCTAACACTCACGCAATACCAATGGTTATGGAGTTTTAATCGGACACTGAGAAAGATAGGGGCTTATAGTGTTGCCTCCCAATGTATTCACCTCTGGGTGATGTCAACAATAATAGTTCATGCTAACTTACATCCAATTGGATATATATATATATCAGGATCTTTCCAACACGAGGTGCTTTCCAAAGGATAGAATGAAAAAGTGAAAGGTGAAGATCACCTTGACTCGTGCATAAAGTAATAGAAATAAAGTAAAAGATAGGCCCTTCGCAGAGGGAAGCACGAGTTGTCATGCACTTTTAGGGTTGGATGCACAAAATCTTAATGCGAAAGAACGTCACTTTATATTGCCACTTGTATATGGACCTTTATTATGCAGTCTGTCATTTTTACTGCTTCCATAACAAGATCGTATAAAGATATTTTCTTCACACCAAAAGATCATACATATTTAGAGAACAATTTTTATTGCTTGCACCGATGACAACTTACTTGAAGGATCTTACTCAATCCATAGGTAGGTATGGTGGACTCTCATGGAAAAACTGGGTTTAAGGATAACTGGAAGCACAAGTAGTATCTCTACTTGGTGCAAGGAACTTTGGCTAGCACGAGGGGGAAAGGCAAGCTCAACATGTTTGAATGATCCATAACAATATACTTTAACTGAGATGTGCGAAAACATAACCCATTACGTTGTCTTCCTTATCCAACATCAACTCTTTAGCATGTCATACTTAATGAGTGCTCCCAATTATAAAAGATGTCTAGGACAGTGCATTTATATGTGAAATCTCTCTTCCTTCAATATTCTTTCATGAATTGTTCAAATGACCAATACCATGCTTGCTAACCTTCAATAAATTTACAACCTCTACTTCTTAGATGTGAAGTCATTACTACCCATGGGATAAGCAAATGAAACATATATAATTTCAGATTTATGACATTCAACTCATTCAACCATTTACGCATAGGATATGAGTGAAGCACACGAGTAAATGACAAACTACTCCAAAAAGACAAAAGTGAAGAACAATGAGTAGCTAAATAATTATGTAACTATGTGAAGACTCTCTCTCAATAAAGAATTTCAGATCTTGGTATTGTATTCAATCAGCAAGCAAACCAAAATAAAATGACATTGCAAGGATAGCACAACTCATGTGAAGAAGCAAAAACTTAGGCTCAACCGATACTAACCAACAGTTGTTGAAGAAGAAAGGTGGGGTGCCTACCGGGGCATCCCCAAGCTTAGATGCTTGAGACTTCTTGAAATATTATCTTGGGGTGCCTTGGGCATCCCCAAGCTTGAGCTTTTGTGTCTCCTTAATTCCTCCCATATCATGGTTTCTCTATTTATCAAAAGCTTCATCCACACAAAAGTCAACAAGAACTCGTGAGATAGGTTAGTATAAATTAATGCAAAACCTTATCATTTTCTACTGTAATAAATACTAAAATTATTATCCAACATTGCATACTAAATGCCTCTACATATTTAATACTTCTATCCTCAAATAGAATCATTAAACAAGCAAACATATGCAAACAATGCAAACATAACAGCATTCTGCCAAAACAGTATAGTCTGTAAAGAATGCAAGATTCATCATACTTCCCTAACTCCAAAAATTATGAGAAAAATACTACGCTGTAGAAGATTTATCAGAGCTCATTATGCAAAAAAGTTTCAACATGATAACATTCTCTGACTTTTCTAGGGAATTTTTGCAACAGCGGTAAACATTCTGTTTTCAAACAGCAACATGTATACTAGAAAAATAAGCATGGTAAAGGCTATCCTTGACATTTTTATTGAAAATAAAGATGCAACACATTATTCTAAATAACAGAAAGCAAATACTAACAAGATAAAATGACGCTCCAAGCAAAACACATATCATGTGGTGAATAAAAATATAGCTCCAAGTAAAGTTACCGATGAACGAAGACGAAAGAGGGGATGCCATCCGAGGCATCCCCAAGCTTAGGCTCTTGGTTGTCCTTGAATATTACCTTGGGGTGACTTGGGCATCTCCAATCTTAGGCTCTTGCCACTCCTTATTCCATAGTCCATCGAATCTTTACCCAAAACTTGAAAACTCCACAACACAAAACTCAACAGGAAACTCGTAAGCTCTGTTAGTATAAGAAAACAATATCACCACATAAGGTACTGTAATGAACTCATTCTTTAATTATTTTGGTGTTAAACCTACTGTATTCCAAGTTCTCTATGGTTCATACCACTTAATACTAGCCATAGATGCATCAAAATAAGCAAACAACACACGAAAGGCAGAATCTGCCAAAAACAGAACAGTCTGTAGTAATCTGTATCAAAAGTATACTTCTGGAACTCCAAAACTATAACCAAATTAGGAAGTCCTGAGAAATTTGTGTACCAATCCAAAGCAAAACGAATAAGATCAGAAGCAAGTTTCTGTGAATTAACAAAACTAATTTACTGGGTGCAAAAGTTTCTGATTCTCAGCAGGATCATCACAACTATCACCGTAAGCTATCCTAAAGGTCTTACTTGGCACTTTATTGAAACAAAAGATATAAAACATGATTACTACAGTAGCATAATCACATGGACACACAAAAACAGTAAGGATAAATATTGGGTTGTCTCCCAACAGGCGCTTTTCTTTAATGCCTTTCTAGCTAGGCATGATGATGACAATGATGCTCACATAAAAGATAAGAATTGAAACATAGTGGGAGCATCATGAAGCATATGACTAGCACATTTAAGCCTAAGCCTCTTCCTATGCATAGGGATTTTGTGAGCAAACAACTTAGGGGAACAATAATCAACTACCATGGGAAGGTAAAACAAGCATAACTTCAAGATTTTAAGCACATAGAGAGGAAACTTGGTATTATTGCAATTCCTACAAGCATATGTTCCTCTTTCATAATAATTTTCAGTAGCATCATGAATGAGTTCAACAATATAACCAGCACCTAAAGCATTCTTTTCATGATCTACAAGCATAGAAAATTTACTACTCTCCACATAAGCAAATTTCTTCTCATGAATAGTAGTGGGAGCAAACTCAACAAAATAATTATCATGTGAGGCATAATCCAATTGAAAAGTAAAATCATGATGACAAGTTTCATGGTTATAATTATTCCTAATAGCATACAACTCATCACAATAATCATCATAGGTAGCAACTTTGTTCTCATAATCAATTGGAACCCCTTCCAAAATAGTGGAATCATCACTAAATAAAGTTGACACTCCTCCAAATCCACTTTCATGTTCATCACAATAAGATTCAACATCCTCCAAAATAGTGGGATCCCTACTTCCTAAAGTTGACACTCTTCCAAACCCACTTTCATCAATATAATCATCATAAATAGGAGGCATGCTTTCATGATAATAAATTTGCTCATCAAAACTTGGGGGACAAAAAATATCATCTTCATCAAACATAGCTTCCCCAAGCTTGTGGCTTTGCATATCATTAGTATCATGGATATTCAAGGAATTCATACTAACAACATTGCAATCATGCTCATCATACAATCTAGTACCAAAGATTTTAATGCATTCTTCTTCTAGCACTTGAGCACAATTTTCCTTTCCATCATACTCACGAAAGATATTAAAAAGATGAAGCGTATGAGACAAACTCAAATCCATTTTTTTGTAGTTTTCTTTTATAAACTAAACTAGTTATAAAACAAAAAACAAAAAGATTCGATTGCAAGATCTAAAGATATACCTTCAAGCACTCACCTCCCCGGCAACGGCGCCAGAAAAGAGCTTGATGTCTACTACACAACCTTCTTATTGTAGATGTTGTTCGGCCTACAAGTGCACAGGTTTGTAGGACAGTAGCAAATTTCCCTCAAGTGGATGACCTAAGGTTTATCAATCCATGGGAGGCGTAGGATGAAGATGGTCTCTCTCAAACAACCCTGCAACCAAATAACAGAAAGTCTCTTGTGTCCCCAACACACCCAATGCAATGGTAAATTGTATAGGTGCACTAGTTCGGCGAAGAGATGGTGATACAAGTGCAATATGGATAGTAGATATAGGTTTTTGTAATCTTAAAATATAAAAACAGCAAGGTAACTAATGATAAAAGTGAGCATAAACGGTATTGCAATTATAGGAAACAAGGCATACGGTTCATACTTTCACTAGTGCAAGTTCTCTCAACAATAATAACATAGATAGATCATATAACAATCCCTCAACATGCAACAAAGAGTCACTCCAAAGCCACTAATAGCAGAGAACAAATGAAGAGATTATGGTAGGGTACGAAACCACCTCAAAGTTATTCTCTCGGATCAATCTATTCAGGAGTTCATACTAGAATATCACCTTAATACACAAATCAACCAAAACCCTAATGTCACCTAGATACTCCATTGTCACCTCAAGTATCCGTGGGCATGATTATACGATATGCATCACACAATCTCAGATTCATCTATTCAACCAACACAAAGTACTTCAAAGAGTGCCTCCGGTTAATAGGTTAGTCCCAAAAGTAATATAAAAGTGTATAATAAAGCCCGTAATCATTCAAAGCAGATAATAAAATATCATGAATGCTTCATAAATTATAGATACGTTGGAGACATATCAACTATCGGCTCTTCGGCCGGCTTGTTCTTCTTTGCCCTCTTGCTGGGCTTTGCTTTTCTGCTTCATGATTCAAAAAGGGCCAGTACAAGTATAAAAGTGATTACAATGAGTAAAAGATAAGTAAATCGTCATTACCCAGGAGCGGTCTTGAAAGCCGGCATGTTAGATTGGATTGAGTCGCCGGAAGAAGAATGCGAAGTTTCCTGATAATTTGAGTCGGAAGAGTTGAGCGGTTGATGAGTGAGACCCTCTAAAGGATAAGAAAAGTTCGAGTTGGGGGTGACCTCATTTCGATGTTTCCTCGGCGTGTTCGGTAAGTCGGAAGAAATAATAGTTACCTCTTCTTCCACTCCCTGACTCGTTCCTATGTCGTCCTGAGGATAGTCAGTGTCAATAAGGTGGTTGAAAAAAGAGCCAAGAGAATCAAGGGCTACCTCCGACTCACAGGTGTCCTCTGCTACCTCTTGAGCACTGCGTTGGATTTCCCCGAAGAGGAGAGGATGATGCAGCAAAGTAGCGTAAGTATTTCCCTCAGTTTTTGAGAACCAAGGTATCAATCCAGTAGGAGACCACGCACAAGTCCCTCTTACCTACACAAAACGATAGCAACTCGCAACCAAAACGATTAGGGGTTGTCAATCCCTTCACGGTCACTTACGATAGTGAGATCTGATAGAGATGATAAATAATATTTTTGGTATTTTTGATAGATAGATGCAAAGCAAAAAGTAAAAGGCAAAGTAAAAACAAAGCAAGTAAATAAAGCGATAGAGATTGATATGATGAGAATAGACCTGGGGGCATAGGTTTCACTAGTGGCTTCTCTCAAGAGCATAAGTATTCTACGGTGGGTGAACAAATTACTGTGGAGCAATTGACAGAACTGAGCATAGTTATGAGTATATCTAGGCAATGATCATGTATATAGGCATCACGTCGAAGACAAGTAGATCGAAACGATTCTGCATCTACTACTATTACTCCACTCATCGACCGCTATCCAGCATGCATCTAGAGTATTAAGTTAAAAACAGAGTAACGCCTTAAGCAAGATGACATGATGTAGAGGGATAAATTCATGCAATATGATAAAAACCCCATCTTGTTATCCTCGATGGCAACAATACAATACGTGCCTTGCAACCCTTTCTGTCACTGGGTAAGGACACCGCAAGATTGAACCCAAAGCTAAGCACTTCTCTCATTGCAAGAAATACCAATCTAGTTGGCCAAACCAAAAAGGATAATTCGAAGAGACTTGCAAAGATAACTCAATCATACATAAAAGAATTCAGAGAAGAATCAAATATTTTCCATAGATAATACTGGATCATAAACCCACAATTCATCGGTCTCAACAAACACACCGCAAAAATAAGATTACATCGAATAGATCTCCACGAGAGAGGGGGAGAACATTGTATTGAGATCCAAAAAGAGAGAAGAAGGCATCTAGCTACTAGCTATGGACCCGAAGGTCTGAAGTAAACTACTCACACTTCATCGGAGGGGCTATGGTGATGATGTAGAAGCCCTCCGTGGTGGATGCCCCCTCCGGCGGAGCTCCAGAACAGGCCCCAAGATGGGATCCCATGGATACAGAAGGTTGCAGCGGTGGAATTAGGTTTTTGGCCCTTGCTCTGATCGTTCGGGGATACGTAGGTATATATAGGAGGAAGGAGTACGTCGGTGGAGCTCCAAGGGGCCCACGAGGTAGGGGGCGCGCCCAGGGGGCACCCTCCACCCTTGTGACCTCCTCGGAAGCTTCTTGGAGTAGGATCCAAGTCTCCTGGATCACGTTCGGTTGGAGAATCACGATCCCGAAGGTTTCATTCCGTTTGGATTCCGTTTGATATTCTGTTTCTTCAAAATACTGAAAAAGGCAAAAAACAGCAATTCTGAGCTGGGCCTCCGGTTAATAGGTTAGTCCCAAAAGTAATATAAAAGTGGAAAATAAAGCCCAATATAGTCCAAAACAGTAGATAAAGTAGCATGGAGCAATCAAAAAATATAGATACGTTGGAGACGTATCAGGCATCCCCAAGCTTAATTCCTGCTCGTCCTCAAGTAGGTAAATGATAAAAAAGAATTTTTGATGCGGAGTGATACTTTGGCATAATTTCAATGTAAATCTTCTTAATTGTGATATGAATATTCAGATCCGAAAGATTCAAGGCAAACGTTCATATTGACATAAAAATTATAATACTTCAAGCATACTAATCAAAGCAATCATGTCTTCTCAAAATAACATGGCCAAAGAAAGTTATCCCTACAAAATCATATAGTCTGGCTATGCTCCATCTTCCCCACACAAAATATTTAAATCATGCACAACCCCGATGACAAGCCAAGCAATTGTTTCATACTTATGACATTCTCAAAACTTTTTCAATCTTCACGCAATACATGAGCGTGAGCCATGGATATAGCACTTATAGGTGGAATAAAAGGGTGGTTGTCGAGAAGACAAAAAGAGGGAAGATAGTCTCACATCAACTAGGCATATCAACGGGCTATGGAGATGCCCATCAATAGATATCAATGTGAGTGAGTAGGGATTGCCATGCAACGGATGCACTAGAGCTATAAGTATATGAAAGCTCTACAAAAGAAACTAAGTGGGTGTGCATCCAACTTGCTTGCTCACGAAGACCTAGGGCATTTTGAGGAATCCCGTCATTGGAATATACAAGCCAAGTTCTATAATGAAAAATTCCCACTAGTATATGAAAGTGACAAAATGAGAGACTCTCTATCATGAAGATCTTGGTGCTACTTTGAAGCACAAGTGTGGTAAAAGCATAGTAGCATTGTCCCTTCTCTCTTTTTCTCTCATTTTTTTATTTTTTTATTTGGGCCTTTCTCTTTTTTTATGGCCTCTTTTTTTTTGTTTGGAGTCTCATCCCGACTTATGGGGGAATCATAGTCTCCATCATCCTTTCCTCACTTGGGACAATGCTCTAATAATGATGATCATCACACTTTTATTTTTCTTACAACTCAACAATTACAACTCGATACTTAGAACAAAGTATGACTCTATATTAATGCCTCCGGCGGTATACCGGGATATGCAATGAATCATGAGTGACATGTATGAAAGAATTATGAACGGTGGCTTTGGCACAAATACAATGTCAACTACATGATCATGCTAGAAATATGACAATGATGGAGCGTGTCATAATAAATGGAACAGTGGAAAGTTGCATGGCAATATATCTCGGAATGGCTATGGAAATGCCATGATAGGTAGGTATGGTGGCTGTTTTGAGGAAAGTATATGGTGGGTGTATGATACCGGCGAAAAGTGCGCGGTATTAGAGAGGCTGGCAAAGGTGGAAGGATGGGAAAAAGTGCGTATAATCCATGGACTCAACATTAGTCATAAAGAACTCATATACTTGTTGCAAAAATCTAGAAGTTATCAAAGCAAAGTATTACGCGCATGCTCCTAGGGGGATAGATTGGTAGGAAAAGACCATCGCTCGTCCCTGACCGCCACTCATAAGGAAGACAAGCAATAAATAAATCATGCTCCGAGTTCATCACATAACGGTTCACCATACGTGCATGCTACAGGAATCACAAACTTCAACACAAGTATTCTTTGAATTCACAACTACTTAACTAGCATGACTCTAATATTATCACCTCCATATCTCAAAACAATTATCAAGCATCAAACTTATCTTAGTATTCAACACACTCAAAAGAAAGTTTCACATATCTTGAACACCAAGTATATTAACATTAAGCAAATTACCATGCTATTAACGACTCTCAAAATAATCTAAGTGAAGCATGAGAGATCAATAGTTTCTTTAAAACAAATCCACCACCGTGCTCTAAAAGATATAAGTGAAGCACTAGAGCACAAATTATCACGCTCAAAAGGTATAAGTGAAGCACTATGAGCAAAACTATCAAGATCAAAAGATATAAGTGAAGCACCTAGAGTATTCTAACAAATTCCAATTCATATATGGCTCTCTCAAAAGGTGTGTACAGCAAGGATGATTGTGGTGAACTAACAAGCAAGGACGCAAATAATACAAGACGCTCCAAGCAAAACACATATCATGTGGTGAATAAAAATATAGCTCCAAGTAAATTACCGATGGAAGTGGACGAAAGAGGGGATGCCTTCCGGGGCATCCCCAAGCTTTGACTTTTTGGTGTCCTTGGATTATCTTGGGGGTGCCATGGGCATCCCCAAGCTTAGGCTCTTGCCCCTCCTTGTTCTGTAATCCATCAAAAGAATTCACCCAAAACTTGAAAACTTCACAACACAAAACTCAACAGAAATCTCGTGAGCTCCGTTAGAGAAAGAAAACAAAGGACTACTTCAAGGTACTCTAATGAACTCATTATTTATTTATATTGGTGTTAAACCTACTTTATTCCAACTTCTCTATGGATTATAAACTATTTTATTAGCCATAGATTCATCAAAATAAGCAAACAACACACGTAAAACAGAATCCGTCAAAAACAGAATAGTCTGTAGCAATCTGTAACTAACGCAAACTTATGGAACTGTAAAAATTCTACCAAAATAGGAAGTCCTGGACAATTTGTTTATTGAACAGAAGCAAAAAATCACAAGAGAACACGTAGCATGCACGTATGGTTAAAGTTGTGTAACAAATTTGAAACATGAAGTGTACCTGGCTTGTGCATCCTTATGAGTGGCGGTCGGGGACGAGCGATGGTCTTTTCCTACCAATCTATCCCCCTAGGAGCATCCGCGTAGTACTTGAATTTTTGATGACTTCTAAATTTTTGCAATAAGTATATGAGTTCTTTTGACTAATGTTGAGTCCATGGATTATACGCACTCTCACCTTTCCGCCATTGCTAGCCTCTTTGGTACCGTGCATTGCCCTTTCTCACCTTGAGAGTTGGCGCAAACTTCGCCGGTGCATCCAAACCCCGTGATATGATATACTCTATCACACATAAACCTCCTTATATCTTCCTCAAAACAGCCACCATACCTACCTATCATGGCATTTCCATAGCCATTCCGAGATATATTGCCATGCAACTTCCACCATCATCATCATGACATACATTACTTTTGTCATATTGCCATTGCATGATCTTGTAGTTGACATCGTATTTGTGGCAAAGCCACCATGCATTATTTTTCATACATGTCACTCTTGATTCATTGCACCATCTCGGTACACCGCCAGAGCCATTCATATAGAGTCATATCTTGTTCTAAGTTTCGAGTTGTAATCCTTATGTTGTAATCAATAGAAGTGTGATGATCATCATTATTAGAGCATTTCCCAAATAAATAAAAAAGAGAAAGGCCAAAAAGAAAAAAAAGAAAGGCCCAAAAAAAGAAAAAAAGGGGCAATGCTACTATCTCTTTTTCCACACTTGTGCTTCAAAGTAGCACCTTGTTCTTCATGTAGTGAGTCTCATATATTGTGCTTCAAAGTAGCACCTTGTTCTTCATGTAGTGAATCTCATAAGTTGTCTTTTTATACTAGTGGGAATTTTTCATTATAGAACTTGGCTTGTATATTCCTACGATGGGCTTCCTCAAATGCCCTAGGTCTTCGTGAGCAAGCAAGTTGGATGCACACCCACTAGTTTTCTTTTGTTGAGCATTCATAGCTCTAGTGCATCCATTGCATGGCAATCCCTACTCACTCACATCGATATCTATTGATGGGCATCTCCATAGCCCGTTGATACGCCTAATTGATGTGAGACTTTTTCTTTTTTGTCTTCTCCACACAATCCCCATCATCATATTCTATTCCACCCATAGTGCTATATCCATGGCTCACGCTCATGTATTGCGTGAAGGTTGAAAAAGTTTGGGACTATTTAAGTATGAAACAATTGCTTGGCTTGTCATCGGGGGTATAGAAGTTGGGAACATCTATGTGTGACGAAAATGAAGCATAGCCTAACTATATGATTTTGTAGGGATGAACTTTTTTTGCCATGTTATTTTGAGAAGACATGATTGCTTTGATTAGTATGCTTGAAGTATTATTATTTTTGTGTCAATATGAACTTTTGTCTTGAATCTTTCGGATCTGAATATTCATATCACAATTTAGAAGATTTACATTGAAATTATGCCAAAGTATCACTCTGCATCAAAAATTCTTTTTTATCATTTACCTACTGGAGGACGAGCAGGAATTAAGCTTGGGGATGCCTGATACGTCTCCAACGTATCTATAATTTTTGATTGCTCCATGCTACTTTATCTACTGTTTTGGACTATATTGGGCTTTATTTTCCACTTTTATATTACTTTTGGGACTAACCTATTAACCGGAGGCCCAGCCCAGAATTGCTGTTTTGCCTTTTTCAGTATTTCGAAGAAACAGAATATCAAACGGAGTCCAAACGGAATGAAACCTTCAGGATCGTGATTTTCCAACTGAACGTGATCCAGAAGACTTGGATCCTACTCCAAGAAGCTTCCGAGGAGGTCACGAGGGTGGAGGGCGTGCCCCCCTGGGCGCGCCCCCTACCTTGTGGGCCCCTCGGAGCTCCACCGACGTACTCCTTCCTCCTATATATACCTACGTATCCCCGAATGATCAGAACAGGATCCAAAAACCTAATTCCACCGCCGCAACCTTTTGTATCCACGAGATTCCATCTTGGGGCCTGTTCTGGAGCTCCGCCGGAGGGGGCATCCACCACGGAGAGCTTCTACATCATCACCATAGCCCCTCCGATGAAGTGTGAGTAGTTTACTTGAGACCTTCGGGTCCATAGCTAGTAGCTAGATGGCTTCTTCTCTCTTTTTGGATCTCAATACAATGTTCTCCCCCTCTCTCGTGGAGATCTATTCGATGTAATCTTGTTTTTGCGGTGTGTTTGTTGAGACCGATGAATTGTGGGTTTATGATCCAGTATTATCTATGGAAAATATTTGATTCTTCTCTGAATTCTTTTATGTATGATTGAGTTATCTTTGCAAGTCTCTTCGAATTATCTTTTTGGTTTGGCCAACTAGATTGGTAGTTCTTGCAGTGGGAGAAGTGCTTAGCTTTGGGTTCAATCTTGCGGTGTCCTTACTTAGTGACAGAAAGAGTTGCAAGGCACGTATTGTATTGTTGCCATCGAGGATAACAAGATGGGATTTTTATCATATTGCATGAATTTATCCCTCTACATCATGTCATCTTGCTTACGGCGTTACTCTGTTTTTACTTAATACTCTAGATGCATGTTGGATAGCGGTCGATGAGTGGAGTAATAGTAGTAGATGCAGAATCGTTTCGATCTACTTGTTTTGGACGTGATGCCTATATACATGATCATTGCCTAGATATACTCATAACTATGCTCAATTCTGTCAATTGCTCAACAGTAATTTGTTCACCCACCGTAGAATACTTATGCTCTTGAGAGAAGCCACTAGTGAAACCTATGGCCCCCGGGTCTATTCTCATCATATCAATCTATATCACTTTATTTACTTGCTTTGTTTTTACTTTACCTTTACTTTTTACTTTGCATCTATCTATCAAAAATACCAAAAATATTATCTCTATCAGATCTCACTCTCGTAAGTGACCGTGAAGGGATTGACAACCCCTAAGCATTGGTTGCGAGTTGCTATTGTTTTGTGTAGGTACGAGGGACTTGTGCGTGGTCTCCTACTGGATTGATACCTTGGTTCTCAAAAACTGAGGGAAATACTTACGCTACTTTACTGCATCATCCTCTCCTCTTCGGGGAAATCCAACGCAGTGCTCAAGAGGTAGCAGTGAGCCATAAGGTGGTTTTAGTCTGCCAAAGCTTAAATTATGTATCGATAAACTTATTCGGTTTTAATGCAGAGGCAAATCCACTAGCCGAAAAATTCCTACACAGATTATGTTTTTATGATTGCTGAGTAAATAGGCAAATTTTTGACTACATTAATCCAAAAAATGATCATGATTATGGTATTGACAGAATTAACAACGTACTGATTATGATCTAGACAAGCATGTACTACACAAAGAGTAGACACATCTTCACATAATGCTAGTACGATTAACACAGAAATAAACAGGAGCGGGATAAACGAGTTATACCCTGTAGTAGGCCAGCCAAAAGCCGCGCCGGCAGCAATACCAGTAGCGGCGTCCTCGGCGGCCTTCATGTCGGCTTCAAGTTTCACGGTGGTGTCTCTCTTGGCATCGGTGGACATGGTGACGATGCAGGGGACATGGAAGTAGTCGATCGGAGGTCACCAGTCGTGTAGTCGCTCCCCAAATACCTAATCGCCCCTCTCCCTTACAGGATCCGGAAAGGCGGGGTTTCGGAGGCCGACTCTCCCGTCAACCGTCTAAGCGGTGAAAGGGATGCAGTCGCCAGTGGTAGTAGCAGCAAAAGGGAACGACAGGGGCGATGCGCGTGGAGCAGATGTGATCTGTTCGTGGCAACTAGGATTACCA